>NW_026779218.1:617500-917500 GCF_030144855.1 Hypanus sabinus
TGATGTCACACAGATGTAGATATTGGGACCAATTTGTTTCCCGATATATATCAATGATGTGGATGTCAGAACTGCTGGCGTTATGCAAAAGTTTGCTGACAAAATGATACTGGGTGGAGGAACAGACAGTGTTGCGAAAGCAGAGAGTTTACCTCAGAACAGATTGGGAGAATGGACAAAGTTTAAGGGAATTCCTCTGGCAAAAGCAATATGGGCTTCGACGGTTTTGTAGCCGTTTACTGTTGTCCACTGTGACGAAGAAATTCCTAATCCAACACAGTAATGGCATTGCCTTCGGTGTCTCATTGCAAGCTAGTTTAACATTTAGCAAATATCCCGTGTGATTGCTGCACTTACCTACAATCACAGAAGTTATTGTGAATTATATGTGTTCTCCATGCTGCAGTGATATACAGTCTGATTCGGTGTGACGTTGCCTCGTGTGACGGTATACAGGTATATCGTTAAATAATATTAAACTTGACTCCAACAAGTTCAAAGGTCTCAACAAACTTGATCCAGTAATCCTGTATAGTACATGATCACTTTCACTTGTTATCTGCGTTTTCATTACAACCCAAATAAAAATGTAAGGAACAGTGCAGGAACATCATTAATCCCAAGGTTACTGCCTAACAAATGTGTAACTGGCGTGATGTATGCGATCACTGCATACCCAGTACAATAGTGTGTAACTTGATTTACTCTGTTCCCTGTAAAATTTACGGGTGTGCGCCTCGCATTAACGTGTTCCAGGCCAGCTGAAATTAAATGCAGCAAGAAATAAAATTTAGGAAATGTGGAACTTAGTCTTTGTTGTATTGCATTCCAGAAACCCTTTTATTAATGAATATCATCAAAGTATGTGATATTTCAATGTGATCGTACAATAAGGTCAGCACTCTGGCCTCTCATTCTCTTTGCCTTTTAAACAATATTCGTCCTACTGTCAACAACATAATCTCGGCGTCATCGCTTCAGCTTTGGAATTATGTCTTGAATACCATCTAAATTTTCCTCCACATAAGGAAAGCGATCATACTTGGACCCATATCTCCATTAAAATTATCTCGCAGTCACGAGCCCTCCTCTGACCATCTTCGTCAACACGTTGCCTGTATTAAATTTCTGTCTACGATTGAAATTTAACTATTATAAAATGTCCTGTTGTTACAGTTTTAATGTGTTTCTATTTAACTGTGAACTCTGTGATTTACCGTAGACGCTGATGAAAACGGGTTGTATTATTCCACTGCTATTCAAAAATGTCCTGAAATGATTAGTTTATTAATAGCGGCTTTTGCGTTTGACAGTGAGCTCAATCCTTGTTCAAAAGGGATAACATTAACTGCAAACTGAAAGATGACGAAAAGGCAACGATATTCCAACTATGGATGCGATGGTTTGGTGATAAAAGTGAATTATCGGTGCGGGTGAATAATATTTCAACAGGAATGGAATAAAATGTATTAGAATGGAGGAAAATACCGCTAACAAGGGCAGGTGTTCCTGAAGGGATAAAGTACCTTGCAAGAATTATTTCAAGGGAATACCTTCTGCACAGTTACCCTTCCGTTGCTGATTACAACATTTGGTGCAGCAACGTTAGATCAACCACTCAGCATGTCCTTCGGCCTACAAAACCGTGCCCAACATGTCCTTACCTCAGAACTACCAAGGCGTACCCATAACTATTCGCAGAAAAGCCCCTACACGAGTGTTAACTGCATTCTATCTCCATCCAAGTTGCTTGGGGCTTAGGGCTTCCAGCATTCCCATGCTTGTTTCCTATTTCAGCAATTGCCACCTCACTGACTTTACAACAGAACAGTGACTGATTCCAACCGACACAGCGCGGTTTGACACAACATCACAGAATTCCTGAGGTGATAAGGTATTTTTTTAAAATCCAGATCTCAGAATAACCCTGCCTGCCCATGCGGATACTAGGATTAGAGATGTGGTCGTGGAAACCAGCCACAGCGTCAATAATACCATTGGAATTGAATCCAATGCCCACCAGCGGCAACACACACGGTGACTTTCCGAGAATTCCAAAGGTTGAAACAAAAGGATAATAAACATCTCGTATCCGCCAGATGATTGGATACGCCATTGCAGAGGGCATCCGTGACTTCTGTTGGTCGTGAATTCACAGCTCCGGCAGGGAATCTGAGGTGATGCATTCCAAAAGGTTCTGATTTATACAGAGGTTCTGTCTCCAGAGAGACGCTTATACCACTGACTATCTTCATTAATTACAGTCACTTGAATAAACACTTTAATTCAACACCATTTTGTCTGATGAATATTGATTCGATTGAACTCAAATACATCAACATTCTTGGGCATTAACTCAGAACTGTCTCATTTCGCAGCTTAATTGAATTACAGTAGACACACCCTCTCTTCGGTTGTCCATCGAAATCTAACGACTCCTTTAACGGTGAGATATTTGATGACTGTACAGTCCTATCCTGGACCCACAAGTTCTATTGCAGTTTGGGCATATACGTGTGGTAGTGGTGGCAACCATGGCTGCATTTCTCCTGGCTTTCTTCCTGTCTTCTGGTTGTTCTTTCCATCCCCAGAATACGAACCCGTTCCCTACACAGCTGTCGCTATGTGTTACGGTCAGCAGCAAAATCCTTCAGGTCCTCGGAACTGACCTTTCACTTCCTTAAAACATTATTCTCTGGTCATTATAGTGCTTCTTCTGCACTCAAGCTGAGCATTGACCATGATGTAGCTGGCCGTCTAACACTCAGCGGGGTAGCCGCCATGGGGGCATCCTTATCACGTGCGCCAGCCACTGCAGCTGGAGCTGGATGATCATGGCTTCAATACTTCTGCAAGTATTTACAAATATGTCAGCATGAGGCACCCGCTCACGCTAGGTAACACACACACACACACACACACACACACACACACACACACAGTCCCAGATATGTACCTATTTATAACGGTGGGAACAAGTGCGTGCTGCAAAAGCATTTTGTGATGTTTGCGAGAATCCCAAGCTGCCAGAGGACAAAAGGAAATTGTGAGAAATGTTTCAATCTGCAAAGAAATGGGAAGACCCGTTAACTAACAAAAAAAAATGGTCTTCTAAATTCGGAAATGAATTGTTGCAGGATAGCAGGAATTGAATTAAAGACAAGCATTAGATGCAATGTTAGATATGAGACAGACTGAGCGAGTCCGACAGACGGAATGAAAGCCAGACAGAAAGCCAGTGACAGATGAGTAGGTTTGTGATAATCCTCTTGTATCTCCTCGTCTTTGGTGCAGTGTATGAATGACGGGTTAATTCTGTACCTACTAATCTGGTAGAATGTGAGAATGTGAGGTTCATTCTCCACCCGTCAGTGTCCATCACAGTGTGAGAGTGTTGGGTTCATTGTGAACCTGTCAGACTCTGGTCGCTGTGAGAGTCTGGGGTTAATTCTGTACCTGTCAATCTCTTGTATAGTTTGAGAGCCTGGGATTCATTGTACAATGTGTGAGTGCCGGGTTAATTCTGCTCCTGTCAGTCTCTTGTACAGGAGGTGAGAGTGGGGTTCTTTCTGTAACTTTCAACGTCTGCTGTACCGTCAGACTAAGGGGATCATTTTTTTTTATTCGAAGTACATTTTGCACGACAATGTTAAACTACCTCAGGGTGATACTTTAATGCATTATACGCAGTGACAGTGTGGACGATGCTGATTATGTTAGATTAATACTACAAGATTTATTCAGTCCGAAATAGAAAACCGGCACGCAATGTTCAAGCAAACATTTGATTATTAATTACGCTGTTGTATTCAGTTCCGTTGCTTTTGGCACATGCACAGAGATACACTGAAAAAAAAAAAAAGATTTTCATACGATGCAATAATGATCAGTTATTTGTTGTCGTAAAAGTTAAAAGCAATAACGGAATGCAGAAGAAAGTATAACATCTGCGGAGAAAGAAGCATGATCAGGTGTAGGATCATAAAGAGGTACAGCGTGAAGCCAAGTCTCCTTCATGTAATACTAATTCTATAAATGCGCAATGACTGTTGTCATTAATCCCCGTGATACGTGCATCACGTCGGTTTCGCAATCATCCTCTGACCTTAGATTTCTTTTCCCGGAAAGGAGAGACGTGAGCGTAGATTTGAATATTCTTCAGAGAGCGGTGTGCAGGTCTTTGATAATAAAGGTATAAGGTATTTGATACCCCGCAGTTATATAGGGATATGGAGTTGGGATTCTTATGAGTCTATGGCATATATTGAAAGTAGAATTGCGCTTGCGTAGCGGATGGGAGACCTATTTTTAATATCGGTGTGTCTGTATGTCCGGTTGGTGTAATGGACCAGACTGTACACAACGCTTCAATTTTGTCCAAACTTTTGTTTCTACAGATCCAGCAGAGCTACCTCTTCTGGAATTGTGTACCTTTAGCTAATATCGTCAAATCTCCGACCTAATCCGACCTTACATACAGAACTCTGTGGAAGTGCTTTCCAGGTTTCCTCTAGAGACCCTCCCCCCCCCCCACCCACACCATTTGGGATCCGATTCCACAAATTGCTCTGTGTCTCCTGGCCTTGCTTTCACATTTTGCCTGTATCTTGCGCATAATTATTTACCCTTCAGATTCAAATGAGAAAGTTAACCGTAATCGATCTATCTCTGACCTTCACGACTTTTTGAATCTCAAACATCACCCACACCATCCTCTCCTCCAAGAAAGAACAAGGTCATACAATCTAATCGAATATTATTTCTTATCTTATCAGAAATGTAAGGCAATGTTTGTTCGGAATGATCACAGGAAGAGGATAATGTAATAGAACCCCTGTCTTTTGCCTTGTATAAGGTGGTATTTTTAAAATGGCTGATTTCTGTCAGAGTGCTAGACGACTAGAAGCTGCGAACTCCCGTGACGTTGGGCAAAAGGACCTGTTGTCAGAAAAACTGCGAGTTCCTGTGATTTGTACTTGATGTATGGGGGATCTAAACACCAGTTTCCAATGTACCATAATCCAGGACTCTCAACATCGAAGTTACTGTTCCTACAAGACTGACCAGAAATCCAATGAGAGCTTCTTCCCAGAACCAGGGTCAGAATAGCAGAACAGCAATCTGTGAGTGTTAACTGCATTCCCAGAAAACCAGTCCCAACCCACTCAGTCACAGTGGGGGTCAGTCCACTCGTCCCGAGATTGAGCTGGAGCTGGACAAACCAGATAATTTGGGAAGCAGGGGCAGAAATAAATAGGAGTTAGAGGGAGATAATTACCCCTAAGAATCAGGAGATGGGTAGCTGGATGACTGTGAGGAAAGGGAAGGGGATTAGACAGAATGAGCAGAGAACACCTGTGGCCGTTCCCACTAATAATAAGTATACCGTTTTGGATACTGTTGGTGGGGACGACCTACCGGGGACAAGTTGCACTGGCTACGTTGCTGCCACCGAGACTGGACCCTCAGCTTAGACGGGATGGAGGGAAAAGGGGAAAGCAGTAGTGATACGGAATTCGATAGTTAGAGGGACAGATAAGAGGTTTTGTGGAAGAGATCGAGGATCTCTGATGGTCATTTGCCTCCCTGGTGCCAGTGTCCGCGATATCTCGGATCGAGTTCTCAGTATTCTCAAGAGGCAGTGTGAGCAGCCGGATGTCGTGGTCCATGTAGAGGCAAATGACGTGGCTAGGAAGAGTGAGGAGGTCCTGAAAGGTGACTTTAGGCAGTTAGGCGCCAGGTTAAAGGACAGGATAGCAATCTCAGGATTGTTACCAGTGTCACGTGCAGACGGGTTTGGAAATAATAAGATAGCGCAGAAAACACGTGGCTGAATACATGGTGCAGGTGGGAGGGCTTCAGATTTACAGATAATTGGCCTGTTTTCCAGGGAAGGTGGGACATGTTCCGGCGGTACTATTAACATCTGAACTGGAGTGGGACAAGTATTCTTGCAGTTAGTTTCCCTAGAGAGACTCCAGTGATGTAAACTAGATACAAGGGAGGAGGGGAACCAGAATGCAGGAATAGATGTATGGGAGAAGGAACAAAAAGAAGATCGTAAAGTTGTTGACCGTATAGTGATGAACAGAGAATAATTCTGTGGAGAATTATTAAATGCATTTAAATGTTGAAGACCCTGAAAGCTTACGGAGTGCCAGACCGTCTACTGAGAGCAACAGAGTCCAGCTATACCGAGAGCATGGCGAAAGTTGTATCACCAGACAGAGAAACAGCAGTGTTCGAGCACCTAGCTGGTGTGCGGCAACCAGACACTCTGGCACCCTACATCTTTATAATCGTCCCTGATTACGTTCTACGTCAAGCTACCAAAGATCATGACAAGCTTGGTTTTACCTTAAAACCCAAACGAACCAAAAGGGTCAGACCAGTTACGCTCAGAGATCCCGGTTTTGTAGATGACATAGTTCTGCCCTCTAACCAGACGGAGGAAGCACAGCGGCTACTGACTAAAGTGCAAATTGAGTGCAATGAAGTTGGACTTCAATTAAACGCTAAAAAGACAGAGCTCATGGAGTTCCACTGCGATGATGGTAATCTCAAGAGCGTAAACAATGATACCATGTACCTCGGGTCAAGAATGTTGAGTTCGGAGGACATTAAAATACAGAAGGCGCTGGCGTGGAGGGCTATGAACGACATGAAGGAAATCAGGCGGTCGAACGTGCCCAGTCTGCTCAAACAGAGGATCTTCATAGCAATCATGCTTACGTACGGGAGTGAGACATGGAGACTCAACAAGACCATGAGAAAATCACTAGAAGGATGATATACTCGAATGCTCCAGTTGGCTCTTGACGTGATTTGGCAACAGCACATGACGAACGTCGAGCTCTATGACGACCTAACGATTCTCACTACTATAATCGAGGCTCGAAGACTTGAACCAGCGGCGCACTGTCTACGCCCTCCCAAAACTATGGTCAACAAGCCCCTAGAAGATAGCGGCGCGGCTAATGTAGATGAACTGAAAACACTGAAGAGGGAGAGGGAGGAGTGGAGAGTCCTTCACCGTGCCAGATCCCGGCGCCCTAGGCCTGAGTCGACGTCGTCGTCGTCGTCGTCGTCGTCGTCGTCGTAGTAGTAGTAGTAGTAGTAGTAGTAGTAGTAGTAGTAGTAGTAGAAGTAGTATTAGTAGTAGTAGTAGTAGTATAGTAGTAGTAGTAGTACTAGTAGTAGTAGTAGTAGTAGTAGTAGTAGTAGTAGTAGTAGTAGTAGTAGTAGTAGTAGTAGTATAGTAGTAGTACTCCAGTATATATTAAAAAATTCTAAACCCTTATGTAAGTCGAAGGGAGGCTGAATTTCGTGAGGTATAACAATAGCTATCTGTAATTTCATGCTGCTTTGGGTACAGCAGTGTCAGAGCAATCAGCAGAACATCCGAATAGGTCGCATTTTGCATTGCTTATGTAAGGAAAGAAATACGGATCGGCTTGTGAAGTAAAAGTACAGGTGGGATTCAGCTCCGGAGCTTCCACTTAACGGGGCAGGAGAAATTGTTCAAAGTTTCAAAGATCCATTTAATATCAGAGTATCTTTACAGTATAACCCAACGAAACAAGAACTCCACTAGGATAAATGATAAAATCTCCGAAGTTAACCGCACCCCTGCATTCCTGCACCCGACGCCTGCGCCGTTTGCGTGGATGCTGTGAAATGCACATTGATCCAAACTCGCGCACATATTATCAGACCGTACTCCATGTACGTTTACAGAGTACACTTTATAAATCTTACTACAACTAGGTATTTAATAGCGATACAGTATGAAAAGAAAAGAAAAGTTGCCAAGCTTATGAGAGTTCAATTTATTCGAGCACAACCGTTGGAGCTCAATTAGCGTAGCATTCGGTCCACTCTTTGATCTTCTCCGACCTCCTCGACCCGCCGCTTGGGACCAACCTCGGTGCTCGACCAGAGCGCGTCCAGCACGTCCGTCCATTCCCGGGTCTCCTTCGGAAAAAGCCCGCGCACTCACTCCAGGTGCCCACACATACAGATAGAACAACATTGCTGCCATTGGTTAGTTACTCCGTTATCAATAATTATAACCCAAACATTGCAACTAAACAGTTACCCACAAAGAAGCAATTTCATAATAAATCTACAGAACAGCCATTTTATATATGCAGTTAGCAGTTAACATACAGTTAGTAATTTGTGAACCTTGTAGTTGTATGATTTTTATTATAGATTATTTGTGAACTATTCAATACTTAAACGAATGGCGTGTTCTCCGAGAGTTTACAGTGTGGATGCATTGTGAATATACAATATTTCCCCAGTACTTGACATTTATGAGATCCCTTGAAAGAGAAAGAGAGGTAATTCGTGCGTGAACGAGCGGAAGGCAGTCATGTGCTTGTGAGGCCTGTATTGACAAAATGATCAAATTAATCCTCTTTTTCACAATAGGTTCTCATTGTCTGCAAATGCCTGTTTCCGTGCATGCAGTAAACGTGCAGCTACTGATGTGCATTCCAGAGGCTGCTTCTCTTTCCGAAATTGTATAAAGTCATAGTATATAGGGTCCGCAACAACACACAAATGTTTTCCCTTTGTTCTTTAGAATACTTAGTAAGGATATTCACTCTGGTAATTAACTGTATATGGCAGTTAACTGCGACGGTTCTGAAGGAAGAAATGTCCAAGCTTAGATTTTTGTTTTCCCATCCCTGCGTATTTAGATTGTGATTGTTCTTGTTTCTTTGCCTTGGTAGTGATTACAGAGGGAGAAATGGATTCCACCCTGGCCATGTGAAATCAAGGCGAGAGGGATCCAGATATGAGTGTATCTATACCGTGTGCGATGAACCCACTGTTGACAGTAATTGACAGTAAGGCAAATTCGTGTGCACTTGAATTGGGAATTTGAAATTGGCATTTTGGGAGTCTGGTTCATTTGGGGAGCCTCAAAAGATGTTGCTGAAGACTTTGAAATACTGAATAATACCGTGTCAATATGGCAATAAAAGGTCCAGATGCAATTCTTCCCCTTGTGATTGTCAAGTCTTTGAGATAGTTTGGAATTTATTCACCCAATCTAACAATTACAGCAGCTCATTGACCATTTGCCCCTTTTCCTACTTGAACCTCATGAAGTGTGCAATCGTCCGTGAATTTTGCGATTAAAGGATCGCCAGGCACATAGTTATTTGAAATTATGACATATTTGACAAACTTAATGATTTTTAAAACTGTTTTATTCAAAAATTGCTCTGAATTGCAATTGGAGTGGGCGTTATCTACGCAGACGTCCATTTAACGTGAAAACATACTTCATTCCATCCTTCAGCTCTTGTCTGAAATTCCTCTGTGTCATTGTATAGATACAAGTATTGGTGCACATACTCAGTATTTGCAACATTGACCCAAATTGCTGTAGTATATATACCGGAGAACTGAAATATCTGTCCTGGTAAAAGAAATTTTCCACTTGCCATTTCAGGGAATGAACTAAATAGGGCATCCAAAATAATATGAAATTAGCTGATATTGCAAACAACAAAATCATCGATTTTCTACGGTTTTCCACCTCGGTATCTTTCTGATTATCACTGCTGTTCCGAAGTCCTCTGCGGACTCTATTTGCCGCAATGATATGTCTTACTGTTAACCCATTGAACACTAGAATTAAGCCGATTGGTAGCAACGGTGATAAAATGCTGTCCAACAATTCGAGTCCTTTCCACACGGGTAAAGTAGCGTATTCATGTGTGACGGCGCAACGCCACGGCACGTTGTCAATAATGATGTAAGGTTCAAAAGCAAAGTAATACGGGACACTTCTCCCGCAACTCACTATAACCACCGTCACCATAACCACCGTTGCTGTTCTCACAGTGCAGTGTCGCTCCCGCAGCTTTCGACAACATATTGCGATGAAGCGATCGAAGGTAAAACTGACCGTAAACCAAACAGAACAGTCCGAAGCTACAAACCTAAGTACAACTGTCAGAGCGCATACAGGAGTGATGAGCAGGGATCTAGAATATATATAAATATTGTTGGTCTGTTCCACTAATGCGAAAAATATAACCACCATCAGATCCGCTGTTGCCATTCCAACCAGATAACGGGTGATGCATTTGGAGAGTCCGCATTTTCCACGCGATAGGATCACGATCGCCGTTAAATTAACTACAGGAAATTTGGAAGAAAAAAAAAACAGAATTATCGTTCGTTACAAATGTCTGAATGCTGACCGTTCTTCAAATGCTATGCAGGGTATGGTTTTAAAAGAGAAAAGGTGAAATTCAATGTGTGTCGGCCCAATGGTACACTCCTGCTGGAGGACCATAATGGACTGGCGACTTTCCGACAGTTTAGAACTGGGTATCTGCTTTCCTCGACTCAGCCACCGGTGAGTGGTCGATCGATCCATGAACAACGCCATTTCCATCATTAGAGGTGAAACAGTTGTATGGTTTATTTGTAATGAAATTAACAAATTTTAAGTCATGGGTTATAATTGAGTGATTATGGAAGAACTGACCTGCGTGTCGATATTTGTCTGGGCGGTCAGTTGAAAAAGCTGCCGATCTGGAAAAGCGACCAGTGTCGCTTAAGAAAGATGTGAAATGTCAAATATGAAGGTATGCTAATATCGGCAACAATGTAATTGACAAAAAAAAGCACATCACATTGAAAAAATATGGAAAATGTAAAAAGAGAACCTTTCGGATTCTTGAATCGTGAATTCTGCAAACACATTTCAGGCGACGTTTGCACCTGTGTTGATTAAAAGTCCGAACAGTGCAGCAGAACAAAAGCAAAACCGCGGCACCGTACACATGGTGACCAGCTCCAATATCTTACCAGGGATACTGATCGCTACAATTGCAGGATAGAAAACGCCCGCGATGTAGTAAATCGCTGGATATCCCATATTCCATCAGAGGTAGCGTTCAGGTGTACGGAACTTTCCAAATGTTCATCTGGACCGGCGATCGATTTTACAGAATTATATACAACTCAGAGTAATTCCACTGAGGTAATTAGTGTGTTTATCACGTCAGTTCTATTAGGAACATTCAGCTACACACAAACATAAATTAAAATGTTTTTCTCACTCTGTCTCCCGAAAGGATGTTACAAGTTATTAATTTTTAAGCAAAACATGAGGATTGCCAATTTAATTTCCAAGTCACCTGGATTCAGTTGCTGACGTGTTGTTTTCTGATCAGTGTTGTTTCTCTTCATAGACAATCATCCTGAGTAATCAACGAAGACAATCAACTTTAAACAGATTTATTTTGTCACATTCGCAGAGCACATTCGCTTTTGACATGGAGGGCCGGGGATTAGATCGGCGGGTGAAATGGGGTTCACTTTATTTAAGGGGGAGATAGGATCATTTTTTCTTTCGCTTGTTCTAGTCATTTCGAGTCACTTGGATGAAAGTACCGTAGACCGCGCCAAACTCACGCGTGAGAGAATGGTTTGTGTGGTTCTCAATAGGAGATATGCACGTGCTTCTGACCGACTGGCCAAATTATTGCAAGAGTGTGTTGTTCTGCCAACTCTGCAAAACTTTCAGGTGGTGTATCTGGCGTCGAATATATTACTTTCATTGACGGCGTGAATATATTGATCTCGTACTTGTCAAGTAAATACCATAAATATTTATTAAGCTAAATATCATCAACTACAACCGGCATTGAATTAATGACGGCTCAGTGAAACGTATGTATTCCACGTTCAGGAACAGGTTTTCATTTACTTCATTTTACCTGCCAAAAGCCTTACTTCCTCTAACAGAGATCCATTGTGCTCTTTCAAAGAGAAGAACTGATGCTTATTTGTTGCTGATTGTTCATGTTATAAAAATGACTATTAAAATTTCTCAAATTTGGCAGCGTATGCTCAGTGTCAAAATAAAATCTCCAATAAACTTCCTTTTTCAAAATGCTATAGGCAATATTTTGTTTGCCACTTCCTGTGGCGTGCTTTGTTCCCCACCTGTCACCGAGCTCTCACTTGTGGTTCCAAGTAACTGTTTGCATGCCACTATGGCAACACCCTGGTACGCCACTTCGACAGGTGGGCTAAACCAGGTGACAGTAGCCGGGAACATTCAGACCTGGAGAGAGAGGAAATTCCTTACCTTAACATGCAATACCAGATCCCGGAAGGTGCGGATGAGATCAACCGCAAGATGTAACGCCCAGGAATGCTGTGCTGCAACGATTAGTAGTGAGCGTAGGGTAAAACAATGCACAGAATGCTATAGAATATCATGGCTATTCGCTGACGCTGAGGTAGTCTCCAATCTCGACGATTTCTTGTGCCATTGGGTCAATGTTTTTGAGGTCGAGAGTTGAACTGCCTCAGTGCGGCTTTTTCACTATGAAATTCTTCCCCGCCTCATCATTGGCCATGAGGGACAACCAACACCAGCAAAGAATAATTTAAGATGAAATAGAAATAAAATAACAGATCAAACCAGTTTGGAAAAAACGAAGTGCTAACATTGATAAACCCGGTATTCCATCTTGCATGATTTTCAGAATCATGCTGGTATGCATTTATTTTCTAGTTGTGATCCCATATATTCCGAATAAATTGTCACCATGTCTATTTCAAGGAAAGAGTTTTCAGTTTATCGCCAAGGCACCTGTATAAATAGATAGATATATAGGCCAATGGGGTATTCCCTCCTCACTAGCGATCCATGACTGCAAGTAACAAGACTATAACAGGTCTACCGGCACATCACTGACCACACTGATGTCATCAGCGCTTACTCTGACATGCCACCGACAACATGGATAACGGCTCAGCTTCACCAGTTCACTCAATATTGCAATGTTATTATCTCAGCTCATTCAGTCCCACGGCACCTCACACAGAGAATATCACTTCATTTAGAGCCATCAATAAGTATGCTGAAAATCTCATTGTTTTTCCAGCCTTAACATGGACACAACGAAAAGAAGTACGACCAAAAGATCCTAAACCCTAACAATACCCCTCTTTAAAGAAATGTTCCTCAGCACAATAGCACTGCCAGTGATGATGCCCAACCACCACTGGCTACACTGTCACTGGATATCAGAGCATATTACTCATGTCTTTATTTGCAAATGGCCGCTCCCTTGGAGCAAATGAAATGCAGATTACAAACTGCAGAATCAATAGCTCAAATGTGCAGTCAATAATGCCACTCACAGTACACTGCTCAGCAGGGGACGGCTACCTGATGTGGACAGATTTTATGTGCTTCGGATCATTATGGATTTCATTTTAACTGTGATGCAGTTCAGACGTACAGTGAATGTACCAACGAGTCACCGAAACAGCAGTGGGACATAAAAGAAACATTGAACCTTGGGTTTTGTTGTTATTTTCTTACTGATATCGAGAGTGACCCGGAGGTTAAGGAGAGATATTCGCTCTTTTCTTTTTCATTAATCACATTGGGATGTGTCTATACTTCGAAGCCCTTTTTTTATTTTCTTGTGTCAAATAAAATTCGGTGCTATTTACTTGCAAGTCTTAATACACACTTTCATTTAGTCAGACCGCACAAATCATGTTCAGTGGTTTCGCAGATAAAGAACCTCAATGACGAGAATAGGTTCAACTTGCATTCAGTGGATTCAGATGAAGGAAACCACCAGGAAAAGTCAGAGTACCGCGCCTTCATCACTTACACCTTTACTGAAACTATATGTTATTCTTTGATATACCATACCAAGAATAAATTAGTAAATATCATTATTAATACATGAGTACATGTGATCTTACGTCAGGTATACTTATCCTTTGAAAAATTGTGCGGGTTGCTACGAATAAAAGTGCATGGTTTATATAGTTTCAAGCAAGCGGTCTGGAACAACAGGAGGGAATTATTGCACATCGCTGGTCAGATGAATTACAGTCAAGCTGTGACGTAGTTCGGCGCTTGCAGAACGACGGCGTAGCCTTAGTTATGTTCTGTGGCGATCCTGTGGACGCAGGAAAGTAACAGGGATGGTAGTCAGACTCCCAGCTGCCGGGGTCTAGCATGTTTCTGATCGCGTCCACGATATCGTGAAATGGGAGGTAGACAGCCAGAGGTCGTGGTACATATTGGTACCAACGACATAGGTAGGAAAAGGGAGGATGAACCTGCAAACAGATTACAGGGAGTTAGGAAGGTAGTTGAGAAGCAGGACCTCAAAGGTGGTAATCTCTGGATTACTGTCTATGCCGCGTGAAGGTGCGTATAGATGCAGGATCAATGCATGAACGAGGGATTGGAGCAGTGGACAGCGATTCAGATTTCTGTATCATTGGGACCACTTTGGGGCAGACGAACCTTCACTGAGCTGGAGTCTAAGGTTCTGGACAGTCTCTCTGCAAAACCACAATTTCTCCAAAGACTCCTCGTGCCCAATTCTCGTCAAATTTTCAAGGAGTATTTAATAGTCCGGCAGACAATATGGCCCTGTAACAGAAGCTATCAGGATATCGTCTGCATACAGAATGAGCGTTGAATATTCGGACAGCTGGCATTCGTCCAAATCAGTTTTAACTGCTGCGGCATAAACTGCGGGCTTTCGGTATACCCCTGTGGCAGACGTGTCTACGTATGTTGCTGGTTCTTATCATTAAAGGCAAATAAATACGGGCTATCCTTGTGCAAAGGGCTGGAGAAAATGCTGAGCACAGATTGATTACTATAAACGTATTAGTTTCTGCAGGTATGGAAGTAAGAATAATGTTGCTGTCCGGCACCAGGGATGACTATCTTATTAATGGTTCTTAATAAGTATTACTTAATTGCTGGAGTGATACCTTCTTAGGCTTCACTAGCTATACGGTACTGTTTAATGCAGGGCAGTGGAACAATTCGTTGTGGAGTAACTTTACTCTCCGGAACTGTTTGGAATTTTCCCACATGAATTTTATATTGGGCCCATAGCTCCACTGGTTCCCGCGCTAAGGCTGTAGGGAGCAGTAAGGGGTCTTCATGCTGGTGGCTGCTGTTTTTCAACAGGTGCTTTCCAGCTCTAGGTCCTTAACATAATCTGTCTCTCATTTTCGTTAAATCTATTCGCGCTTTTTGACCCAGTACGGGCAGAGCTATAGTAGAAACAGCATTAGTTTGTTTGACTAATTGTCTTATGATCTTCCCGATACCATTGGGTTTTGCTGGTTGTTTTATGGCCACTGTCAAATGAGGGTTTGAAGAGTGCCCGAGTCGGAATCTGACATCCCGATCCTCCACTAAGTCTTCAGGACTCCTAATACCTCGGTACCAAAATACACATGAGTTGTTGCCTTAAGCTTTTCTTTACCGTTTAAATAATGGTGTACAGCTTGATTGCAGTGCCCGTCAGTTTCCAATGTACAATGGAGCTGATTCTTTTCTCGGCTTCAATTAATCAAATATTGCTGATTTTGCTCGTCCTAAAATTGTGTCATACGGTCTCCGGACTTGCATAGCATGTGGATTGCTATCCAGCTGTAACAGTATAACATGAGTGCTGTTCTTTCCTTTGCCAGCCCTTTCTTTAATTTTACCGTCCCTAATTTGAGGAAAACTCCATATATATACCTTTAGCCGTGCAGTGCACTTTTCCCCCTAATTCACAAAGGGTCTGTCGACCCAACAGGTGAAGCGGACCTGTTTTAGATATAATGAAGGTTTTTGATAAAAACTTACCCTTCACCTGCAGTAAGGCTGTCGTTGAGATAGGCTCAGTCATGGAAATTCAGTGGTTTCAACAATTGTATCACTCAAGAGGATGTCCATGGAATGGCTTACAGAGGGCATCGTGGCACCCGTATCAATCCGAAAATTCAAATAACAATTCCCTATTCTTACAGAGGTCATGGGTTCTTCTTTCATTTTCTTGGACAACCTGATTACCACCGGATGCACCACTTTTTCTCCGCGGCACCCCTAGGCTGACTAAAAGGAAAATTTGCTGATCCCGCAGCCGGAGATGGAAACTCCCTGGACGTCGGGGCCGCTTTACCGTCTTAATCTTTTTGGCGGTGTTTTGGCTGTAGGGAGCAGTAAGGGGTCTTCATGCTGGTGGCTGCTGTTTTTCAACAGGTGCTTTCCAGCTCTAGGTCCTTAACATAATCTGTCTCTCATTTTCGTTCAAAGTCTTCACCTTACTTCCGAACCTTGCCGGTTTATTGGCAGGATCAACGCTAGCTGGCCGACTCCTGGCGTTTCATGTTTAAGATTTCAATTACAGTTAAGACAGAACGTTTCTTTATACAGATTATGTTCACAGTGAGCGCCCACTGAATCTCAATCTGCGTAGACGAAAGCTCCTCCTACATTTTTCCTTCCGAGTTTTTTTTTCTGTAGTCCTCGCTTGACTGAGGTCTTCCACCAGCCTCAGCCGTGCAGGCGTCTTGCCTTATTCTGAGTCACGGGCCGGACGCTAGGCTATCGATTATCTCCTCCCCTCACAGGGAGGTCTCTGGCAACTACCCCGTTCCTGCTAGATCAGGACTGTGGTAATTCGGACGCTACCCCCTTTCAGCTAGACCTGTCCCTATTTAACTCTGCTCTCTTAGCTAGCCTTTATTCGGATCTCGTTTAATGGAGATCCCATCCACGTCGTCAGATTCTGTCGTGGAAATTTTAGCTAAGGACACCAGAGCGACTTCGAGTTTCGTTTTAAGAGTTTATTGATACGTTGTCATGGAGAGTCTGTAGCGGTCTCCACCGCCACCAGAGCTCTGGTTTCTAGGTTATACATAGCCCGTATTTATATAACAAGACATACAACTTTGCATGACTTTGTTTTTGCATCTTACAGTCGGTACATGATCAAACCTTTACATGAGTGTCAATTATCTCTGAGCGAGAGTCCTGGTCGATGGACTCCTTGGTAGGGAGATCTGTACCTGTGATGGACTCACGGTATCAAAAGCGATTCCATGGTTATTCCACTCACGAGCATTGTTATTTCCAAACGGGACCATGAGGCGATCAGTCAGGAAGACATGGAAAATGTGCACAGAATGACATAAATAATCTGTAAGTGCTGGTAAACCTTTTTAGGATACTGCAAGCAGTATTACTGCAACCCGATTCTGAACTTTAAAGCCTCTACACTAAGAATCCCAGTCCATTTTGGGGAAGTTATAGTCACACTCCACTCTGGTACTTTTACAACTTTCCATAACCTACCTACGTTTCTGTTCCTATTTCTCCAGCTTGCACTTCAAAACATTTGGAAATTGAGGCACACAGCATTTCAAAGCACCCCTTTATCAACTCTACGTTACATCTTGAAAGATGCCCAGCGGGAGGCAAGTTATTGACAGTGTCTATGAATTACACTTCAGTGTCAGTATTAAATAGGTCTCAATCCTTGAAGCTTTGTGTTTTTACTAGTGTTTAGCTTCGGCGCAGTGTGTTGGGCGTGCATAGATCTATATGCTCATTGCAGTATGTTCGGCGTTTTATAGGTCTGAGCCCTGGTATTGCAGGTTATGTTATGATTGGAGACTCGATAGACAGGGGAGCAGACAGGAGATTTTGTGGATGTGGGAAGGACATCCGAATGGTTGCCAGGGTTCGGGATGTCTCTGACCGGGTGCATGACATCCTGGTACGAGAGCGAAAGCAACCAGAAGTCGTGATACATGTTGCTACCAACGACATATCAAGATAGGGATGAGGTCCTGATGAACGAGTTCGGGGACTAGGCAGAAGGCTGAAGAACAGGACCTCAAGGGTGGCGTTCTCAGGATTGCTGCGAATGCTACGTGATAGTGACGGTAAGAATTGGAGGAGATGGCATTTGGATGCGTGGCTGAGGAGTTGGTGCAGGGGGCAGGATTTTCGATTTTTGGATCATTGGGATCTCTTCTGGGAAAGGTTGGACCTGTACAGATTTGATGGGTTGCACCTGAACTCGAGGGGAAGCAACATCCTTGCAGGTAGGTTTGCTAGCATTGTTCGGGAAGGTTTAAAATAATTTGCAAGGGGGGTGGGTCATGGTGAGATAGAGCAGTGAAAGAAGTGTATGGAGTAAAGCCAGATCTAACATATGGAGAGGCTTTGAGGAAAGAGAAGCAGCATAAAGGTTGTAAAGGTAATAAGGTAGAAGGGCTAAAGTGTGATAGCAGCAGAGATACCGTGGAGCAGATTAAGAGGCAGAGTTTGGAAAGATGCAAAAATAACAGGGTTGTTATCATGGGTGACTTTAACTTCCCTAATATTCATTGGCACCTGATAAGTTCCAAGGGTTTAGATGGGACAGAGTTTGTTAAGTGTGTCCAGGACAGATTCCTGTCATAATATGCTGACGGGCCGACTAGGATAAATGCCATATTAGATCTAGTATTAGGTAACGACCCGGGTCTGGTCAATAGACAATAGACAATAGGTGCAGAAGTAGACCATTCGGCCCCTCGAGTCTGCACCGCCATTCTGAGATCATGGCTGATCATTCACTATCAATACCCAGTCCCTGCCTTGTCCCCATATCCCTTGATTCCCCTATCCATCAGATATCTATCCAGTTCCTTCTTGAAAGCATCCAGAGAATTGGCCTCCACCGTCTTCCGAGGCAGTGCATTCCACACCTCCACAACTCTCTGGGAGAAGAAGCTCTCACAGATCTCTCAGTGGGTGAGCATCGGGGGGGGGGGGGGGGGGGAACAGTGATCACCGCTCCCTGGCCTTTAGCATTATCATGGAAAAGGATAGAATCAGAGAGGACAGGAAAAATTTAATTGGTGAATGGAAAATTACGAGGCTATCAGGCTGGAACTTGCGGGTGTGAATTGGGATGATGTTTTTGCAGGCAAATGTACTATGGGCATGTGGTCAATTATTAAGAATCTCTTTCAGGATGTTAGGGATAAATTTGTTCCGGTGAGGAAGATAAAGAATGCTGGCTGAAGGAACCATTGGTGCAAGTGAATGGGAAAATCCAGTCAGCTGGAAGAAGGCAGCATACATGAGGTTTAAGAAGCATCAGATGGGTCTATTGAGTAATATAGGGTAGCAAGAAAGGAGCTTAAGAAGGTGCTGAGAAGAGCAACCAGGGCGCCTCAGAAGGCCTTGGCGAGTATGGTATAGGAAAACACAAGGCATTCTCCAGTTATGTGAAGAACAAAAGGATGACAGGAGTGAAGGTAGGACAGATTAGACATAAAATTGGGGAGATGTGCCTGGAGGCTGTGGAAGCAAGCGAGGTCCTCAGTGAATACTTCTCTTCGGTGTCAACAATGAGAGGGAAATTCATGACGGTGAGGACAATATGAGTGAAGTTGATGTTCTGGAGCTCGTTGTTACGGAAGGAGAGGAGGTGGTGGAGTTATTAAAATATATTAGGACGGATAGGTCACCAGGGCCTGACGGAATACTCCCCAGGCTGCTCCACATGGCGAGGGAAGAGATTGCTGTGCCTTTGTCTAGGATGTTTATATACTCGTTGTCCACGACAATGGTACCGGAGGACTGGAGGGAGGCGAATGTTGTCCCCTTGTTCAGAAAGATTAGTGAGGATAGTCTGGTAATTATAGACCGGTGAGCCTCACGTCTGTGGTAGAGAAGACTGGAAAAGATTCTTGGAGATAGGATCGACTGGAATTCAGGGAATCATGGTCTAATCAGGGACAGTCAGCATGTCTTTGTGAAGGGCAGATCGTGTCAAACAAGACTGATAGTTCTTTGAGGAGGTGACCAGGCATATAGATTAGGATAGTGCAGTGGATGTGACCCACATGGATTTTATTAAGGCATTTGGCAAATTTCCACGCTGTAGGCTTATTCGGAATGTCAGAAGACATGGACTCCAGGGAAGTTTGGCCAGGTGGATTCAGGATTGGCTTGCCTGAAGAAGGCAGAGGGTCGGGTGGAGAGAGTACATTCAGATTAGAGGTTTGTGACCAGTGCTGTCCCACAAGGATCTGCTCTGGGACCTGTCCTTTTCGTGATTTTTATTAACGACCTGGACGTGAACTTCGAAGGGTGGGATGGCAAGTTTGCAGACAACACAAAAGTTTGTGGCGTTGTAGATAGTGTAGAGGATTGTCAAAGATTGCAGAGAGACATTGATAGGATGCAGAAGTGGGCTGAGAAGTGGCAGATTGAGTTCAACCCTGGGAAGTGTGAGGTGGTCCACTTTAAATGGACAAACGCCGTGGCAGTAAACACAGTACTTGGGAGTGCGGAAGAGCAGAGGGATCTCGGTGGTACATGTCAACAGATCCCTGAAAGTTGCCTCACAAGTAGATAGCTTAGTTAAAAAAACTTATGCGGTGTTATCTTTAATAAGTCAAGGGATGGAGTTTATGAGTCGCGATGTAATGATGCAGCTCTACAAAACAATGGATAGACCACACTTGGAGCACCGTGTCCAGTTCTGGTCGCCTCACTATAGGAAGGATGTAGAAGCATTGGAAAGGGTACAGAGTAGATTTACCAGGATGCTACCTGGTTTAGTGTGCACGGATCATAATCAGAGATTAAGGGAGCTAAGACTTTGCTCTTTGGAGAGAAGGAGGATGGGAGGAGATTTGATAGAGTTATACAAGTTATTAAGAGTAATAGATAGAATGGATAGACAACACCTCTTCCCCATGGCACCACTGCTCAGTATAAGTAGACATGACTTTGATTCAACGGGAGGGAAGTTCAAGGGGGATATGAGAGGAAGTTTTTTTTTACTCTGAGAGTGGTTGGTGCGTGCAATGCACAGCCTGAGTCAGTGGTGGAGGCAGAAACACTAGTGAAGTTTAAGAGACTGCTAGACATGTATATTGAGGAATTTAAGGTGGTGGGTTATATGGGAGGCAGGGTTTGAGGGTCGGCACAACATTGTGGGCCGAAGTCCTATAATGAGCTGTACTATTCTACGTTCTATGTTCCACGTTCCAAGCTCATGCAGCTCTGTTTCAGCACCACCGTTTTGTGTTTCTCATTTTACGCCCGCCAAAGCCGATTCATAACAGACTTTTAACTAATTTACTTCTTTCCATACACCGGATTTCTAAAGAAAATACCTACTTATTTCATATTGAAGAGACATGTTGTTCTGCTTTAAACAGTTAAAGCTACCGAAATACCGTGTGATTTGTTTTCTTTTGTAATTCCAATATATGTAATAATAGCAGAACTGATCTACACACATCTCCCTCAGCTGCTGGGTAAAACAAGGGTTAACTGTTATTGTCATTTCGTGGAAAATAAATTGCGTCAATTCAGGGTAGGCTGCTGACGTCAGCGGAGGTTCTATCTCTTATTAATAAGAGTCCCTTTCAGTCAGTTCCCCAGTTTCAGCGAGAGCAGCCTCTCCTGCCAAGGACAGAGATCCGGAGCGGCACCAAGAGGGGGAGTAAGAACAGACTGTCTGGGTCTGTCATGGATCACACACCGGGAGGGACAGTTTGGAATATAACAAGAAATGAGAAAAATATCTTCTGGATTGTTCCATATATTTTGGCAGACGATGATTCGCTAACGGTAGATTTTCGAATGATGAGTGTGTTTATCACCATTCAAGTGATTTTCTTCCCCGTCCTCGCTATCATTGCTCTTCCCGGTGAGTCTCTTTCCAAAGATAACTTATGAAACAGCATTGAACCGCACGTTTTCTTGTCACGTTTTCCTTTCCTAATAATAATTAAGGCTGCTCTCGCACATCCCAGCTGTTGATTAAGCAAATCATTACCCTATTATCTTTGGAAATTTACTGTTCTGATGATCCCTGTCTAAGAAAATATGTGCTGTCAGTTGTGATGATCCAGATCAGGTTTACGAGAATGATTCAGGAAATAAAATATTTAATGTTTGAAGCGTGTTTGATAGCCTATTGCCTGGATTAGCAGGAGTTTATGGGAATAGGGCAGAAAGACTGGGGAAGCTTACCTGTAGCTGAAAGTCTCAGATGGAGCCGTCGTGCAGTGGATGCGTCCAACAGTGTGAGAGTCCAGGTCCAGACAGCGCAAAATCAACATGGATGAATTCCAGTTGGAACAGCGCTGCCGAGGAATTTCTATCGGCAGAGGCAATGTGTCTGTGAATCTCATTGCCGTGGATGGTTGCTGAGGCCAAATGATTGGGTGTATTTTAAGCAAAAGATAATAGGTACGCAATTAACAGGGATATCAAAGTTTATGGAGAGAAGGCAAGAGACAGTGTTGGGCTGAAATCTATCAATTATGGTTGAATGGCTTCTGATCGCATGCTTGGTCAGGCTGCCTTAGTAAATGCTGCGGATGCAATGGCTAAATTGCTGATGAGTTCGCTTATAGACAATCGTTGCACACAGCAGCCTGTCGGTGATCATGACGTGTGTCGGTGACAAATCACCTTCATTGTTGCTGAAAAAATAACGCATCATCGATACTTCAATGAATGACATTCAATTGTAAAGGCGAATGTACAAGATGCAAACCGTGAGACTCGCGGTGTGACTTGAAGGTGACGTCGCCAAACAAGAGTAGCCGTGCAATAATAAGGTTTTGGTCTGCTACCCCATTTGCTGATCCAGACGCCCCGGGAAACTATCAGGGACGGGGATCTGCGTTTCAGCTAAATCGGGTAGGTGTCAAGGTCACTTATTTCAAAATAAATGAGTTTTCAGAGATTCCACAGATGCATCATTCAGCTCTTTTCCCCCAACACGGACGGAATTTCCCAATCATCAGCCATCTTCATTTGTGTTTGTCGCTGTCTTTTCGCTGCCGATATTCGATCGATCAGATTGCACTGATTTTCCACTATTTTGCAAAACCGTTTAGTTTTATTGATTGTTAATCTTTACAATTATGTTATTATGTCAAGTAGACTCATTTCTATCATTGGTACATATTATATACTTGCTTTAAGAGAACTCTGTCTTCTGTGTTTACTGTGATTGTTTATTTTGTTCGTAGTGAACACGGTGACCATATTCATCCTGTCTCGTGGTAAGTGCGGCCTCTCCAGAGTTGTCACTTGTTACCTGGTTGCCATGGCAGTGGCGGATATTCTGGTTCTTATCCTGGACCTGATATTGAGCAAGATTCCACTTATGTACACGCCATTCCTCGTTTTCGTCCTTTCAATTCCCAAGGTGTGTAATATCCAGGCTGCTCTGATTTACACCGTCACCGACTGTTCGGTCTGGTTCACCGTCATGTTCACCTTTGATCGGTTTGTCGCCGTTTGTTGCCAGAAGCTGAAAACAAATTATTGCACCGGGAAAACTGCGGCTGTTGTTTTGGGGACAGTGACTGCGATCAGCTGTTTGAAGAATATTTACTGGTATTTTCGGCTCTCAGAGATATACACATGGTCAATCAATCCATTCATTTGTGAAAAGAGAGATTTTTATTTGAATTTCACTTCTCAGGTTGACTTATTCTATTATTTCCTCACCCCTGTATTCCCATTTCTGCTGGTTCTAGTAACGAATGCTTTCACCGTCAGGCACGTCTTGGTCACGAGCAGAACTCGCAGGTGACTCAGGGTTCCCGGAAACGGACAGAGTGTCAGAGACCCGGAGATGGAGAAACGCAGGAAATCCCTCGTTTTATTGCTGATCGTCTCCGGCAATTTCATCCTGCTGTGGGCACCTTTCACTGTGTTCTCTGCGTGGGATCGGATATGCGATCTTACCAATTTTCTGCTTCCGCCCGAATCTCTGCGAGAACTTGGCATCATTTTGCAGCTTCTGAGCTGTTGTACAAACACGGCCCTTTACGCCTTTACACAGACCAAGTTCAGGGTGCAACTAAATAACGTGGTAAAATCCCCGCTCGCTCTCTTTGTAGTGAAGAAGTGGTGACTTAGCGGTGTCTCCCGACACCCAACCCACCCAATGCCTCCCTGCGCCGAATCCAACTAACGTTTATACATTGTGGCGACTTCCTGTTCCTCTGGGACCGGCGTTGTCCTTCTTCCATTCACTCCTCTCAAGGGCCCCTAACATAGCAGGTTCACAATGCACTTCCCTCATTCTCCAGCCCATCCTCCCATTTCTGCCCAACAGGTCTCAGTACATTTTTCCCCACAGTTGCACCGTGCAGTACTTCTGACTGCCCGGATACATTGGTCCATCTGCAAATGCCGTACTCTTGCGAGGGCGTCTGTGTTCCCGAAACATCCCGTTCATTCTCGACAGTGGTGACTGAATTGGTACTACAAACCATTGAAGACTGAATTAGTGCTGCTTCCTGCACGCACGCTGAGCTCGTCAATTTCATCTACGTTGCCGACAACTTCCCAGAACGCCCTCAGATCAGTCTGTCCCATTTTTTTCTCGGCTCTTGTCTCTCAAACTTTCGGTCCCGAATTTCAGAGATAGACCATTCAAGACATCTTTAACAAAGCCTAGCTACTGACTCCCACAGTTATAGTGAAGATACCACCTGCCACATGGACAATCGCCCAAGTGCTGTTCCATTCTATCATTTCCTTGGATGTGAATTTCCTCTCAAGATATTTTATAGTAAACGGAGGCTCCCTTCAGCCCGATCAATGCTGCCATCAGCAATGTCTGTTGCTCTTCCTGCAGGTAACATCACTCCATCCCACCCAGAATAATAGAAGTGATTGGATTTCTTTGCCTTCAGTCAACAAGCCACAAGCCTCTGCATAAAAAATATTGTCACGTAACTTCCACCACCTCCATAGCGACTCTACCACTAGGCACGACCTTCCCTCCCCTACATCCTTCTCCGAAGATCGTTCTCCACACGACTCCATTGTTTACTCGTCGTTGCCCACAATTCTCCCCTATTCCTGTCTCCATTCTCTAGACGTTATTTCCACACGGGCTCTGGCTATTGAAGAATAACGGAGACCACATTGGTAACACACCTCATTTCCAGCCTCAGTTCCTTTGCGAAAAATAAAATGTCGATTATCCATCCAGCTACAATCGAAAAAACCCATTTTCTGCAATTATGTCATTTATAATCCCTGTCAGACCAAGATATAATCGGGGCCGCGGACAAAGTTGTTCTGAAAGTCGTCATGAGCTTAGAGGAGAGTTAATTAGGGACAAGGGCCCCATCGAGTGACCACACTTACTGAGGAAGATATAGGCAATTGACATTCACTTTTGTTATTGAAATATTATCGGGAATGACCTTGACGTCTGACAGAAAATCTCGGTGTAATATTTTTGATCTTCACAATAACGTTGCTTCTTATCCTGTCGCATCACTAACATAACGACAATATCTAAATTTAAACACGTCCGGCAGCTGAACAATACTACTAAAGACGTATCGCAGATATCACCAGCAGGAATGACACTGGTTCTCCAGTCCCAACAGATTATTTTCGATTAAATGTATTGAATTTGCAATTCTGGCTTATCCGGTAACAGGTACAGAGCCTATAGAAGTATTCACTCCCCTACACTGAGAATACCATTGTAGCATGGACACTCACATGGATCTCAGGCATGCCTTCCTCTTGGTCGGCTATGTGGAACAGTGTCTGTTCCGAGCTACACTCGTGTTACTCCACAACTGTCCTGCGCTACATCGACTACTGCATTGGTCTGTCTGCGGCATGCATGCGGAGCTCATCGTCATCGTCAACTTCGCCTCCAACTTAGACCCTGGCCTCAAATTTACTTGGTCCATTTCCGATATCTCCCGTCCTTTTCCCTTTCTCTGACTCTATTTCCAGAGACATCATATCTACCGTTGTCTACTGTAAATCCATCGTCTCTCACAGCTACTTGGACTATACCTCTTCCCATTCTGTTACTTGTGAAAATGCCAGCCCCTTTCACTGCCACCCTGCCGCTGCCCCACCTAGGACAGGAACAGCTTGTCCTCACCGGCCATCCCTCCAGCCTCGGCGTCCAGCACATAATTATCCGTAACATCAGTCATCTCCAACGGAATCACACCGCCATGCGCATCTTCCCTTCCCCCTCCACAATCGTCGATTTCCACAGGGATGAGACTCCGTTGTCCATTCGCCCCTCGCCACTGAACTCCCTCCTGTCGATCATCCTTGCAAGCTAAACAAGTGCTACACCTACCCCTACATACACCCTGTCTCTGACTGACATTTAGGTCATCAAACTGTCCTTCCAGGTGAGACGACACTTCAACTCTGAGTCTGTTGTGGTCATCGATTGTATCTGCTGCTTCGGTGTGATCTCCTGTATATCGGTGTGACACGACGTTTATTAGGAGACTGCTTCACCGAGAACATACGCTTCGTCCATCAGAAAAAGGGAGACCTCCCACTTAAATTTCACTACCATTCCCATTCCGACATGTCTGTCCATGGTCTTCTCTACCCTCGGGATGAGGCCACAGTCGTTATTCTATATGGGGCGCATCCAACGTGATTGCAGGAACGTCAGTTTCTCGAATTACCAGTAATGTTCTCCGTCTTCAGCAGTTCCTATTCCCATTTCCCTCTCTAAACTTATCTCCACAACTGCCCGTCACCCCTCTCTGGTTCCCTCTCCCCCTTTTCTTTCTTAAATGGTATAGTGTCCTCTCTTATTAAACTCTCCTTCTCCACCCTGCACTACTTTCAGCGATCAACTCCCAGATGTTTACCTCTCCAATGCCCGCATCCTGGTTTCATATATCCCCTGCGATTCTTCCTGTCTTTCCCCCAACTTCTAATATATATATATATATATATAGTCTCTTCTGCTTCCAACCTGTTTGGTGTATTGTTGAAAGTAAGGGATGATGAGGAATTTGGGCCATCCAAATACGATGCTAGAACTGGAGAGAGATTTTTGTTCAGGGCCACTAGGGTCGGTCTTGAGGTTTTTTTTTCGGTGGGACATGAAGAGAGAAAACGCTGGGGAAAACCGATCGTAGGATACGACCCGGTTTGTTCGAGATGGATTGCGACCGACTTTGGGAAGGTGGTATGAACTTTCACGCAACCGACGGACCAGTCCGTGAGTGCAGAGTCGTTCACGATGAGCTCGTACTTGTAAATATTTGACTGTTTTTAATAGTTCCTTTTATTTTATCCTTTATTTACTGACCCTTAATTTAAGATTCATAAATATAATTCCTTTAATCGTATGCAGTGTCCTGTCTGTTATTTTGTTCCACTAATTTGTAACAAGTAGCGCATTACATAGCGTCTACGCAAAACCGATGTTTAATGTGAGGACTGTCTCAATCTCTCCAGTTGTTCCGGACCGGAAGACGGTATTCCCTAGCCTTAGGAAACCAAGGAAACCAGGGGGTTTGTCCGGGATCAATTTAGTTCGATAATTTGTGATCGCCCTGAGCATTGATAGAGTGTGTTGTGTGTTTAACCCTATGTTAAACTATCCTCCGTTAATTTCTCCGAATCGTGGTTATGGATGCTGCAGGAAGGGAAGGGTCATCAGCTGACTATAATTCCCATGAGGAAGGGAGTGTTGGCGAGCGTGCGGAATCACAAGCCGAGTCTCCCATAGCTGGGGAAGCGGATTTCAAAGGCAGGTTGCTCTCGTTTATTTGCCGGAGCGAGGGGAAGGAATGGTCTGATTTAGAATGTCGAATAAATCTCGAAAGAGGAATGAGGATTCTGAGTTGGAGTCAGCCCTTACCTCCTTGGCCCATAAAAGGCGAATTGCACATGCCTTGAATCCTAGCTATAAAAGCCTTTATGTTCTCAATAGTGAAGACTTCCCCCGAGGGGGAAGAGGAGTCTGAGACTTGGACGGAGCAGACCTATCAGAAGCCGGTTGAGTGACAGTGCTCTAATGACATCAAACACAGCGATTGGTTGAAAGTTTGAAATGGGCCGGCTGCTGACGGAGGGAGAATCGTACAGGCACAGAAAACCTTTGCTACATCTGCAAGCTACATGGAAGCGATAGACAGCGTGTTTGGCGCGACAGGAAGCCCAGTGGGTTTCAGGACAAGCTTCAGGAGGAACTTACTGGAGAGAACTTACTGAAAACATTCTCCATCACCCTGTGTTCCGAGCTGCTTTTGAGGAATTGCGTGGATTTGCTGGGCAGGATGATGAGCATAAAGGGGGGATTCTGTGAAACACTCAGTCCCAATCAGTCGTGTTACGGTCTGGGGAAGTACTGTAGCTACAGTGACTGGAAAACCCAAATCTCCCGGAATACCTGACGCCGAGGTCCTCTTCTTGGATGCTCCAAAAGACCACGAAGAGTGCTCATGCTTACCGGATGGGACACTGCAGAAGCTCTCGGTTAAACAGGTGAACGGGATGGCAGTGATAGTCAGGAAGACTTCTGAGAGGAACGTCAGACTCAGGTGGGGGATGCCTTTGGCACCTCTGTTTCTGGTTACGGAAATGTCTAACGTCTCTGTGAGACAAGCCAGGGAGAAAACCTTACCGAAAAACGGAAAGTTGATTCCCTAGTCATTCAGCTTTTGTGACTCCCGGCTACCAGGAGTTTGAAAGAAGATTTTGAGCCTGGAAAGTGTATTTTCTTTGACGAGTCTGATGTGGGTTCTTCCAAGAGCACTCTCCACGTCTCCGGATAACCAAGGACACCCCGTTCAGCGAAAGGTCGCGGCAACCGGCTCCTACAGAGCAGGAAGACATTCGGTATCATCTATGGAAGCTGAAGGAAGCTGGCATCATCAGTGAGTACAGAAGCGCCTCTGCGTTCGGAATAACAGTGACCAGGACGAAGAATGGGAAGGTATGGAAATACGGGCGAACTTGCATCACAGCCTGTAAACTGATCAAGGTCGGCTTAGGTTAAAAGAGTCACAGCCTTGGATCCAATTGCATGCGTTAGGTTCCTGAAAATAGATTCGCAGGCCTGTGATGTCTGGGATATAAACATTTTTTCGAGGAGTTGGGGCAGGGCGTAGGTCAGAGTTTTTCTTTAATTGATTGATGGACAGAGATGACAGCATTTTAATGGTGAAATTGCATATTCTTGTAGACAACATTAGTCATAGAGAATTATATTTCTGTGTTTCCGTCTATCTCTCTCTCTCTCTCTCTCTCTCTCTCTCTCTCTCTCTCCGTCCTTCCCTCCCCCCTCTCTCCATACTGCAATACACAGGCATAGATAAACGCAACACACACAAACGCTACAAATTCCACACCTCATGACAGTCACTCACGGGCACACAGGCATGCGCGCGCACCAATCACGTGCCGAAGGCACTGACAGCCTCACAGAACAAGCACCATTCATCATCGACTGAAATGTTTAGCTGGAATACTGGATTAGCTGGATTGTGGGAGATTTTAATTTTCCACACGTAGACTGGGAAGGTCATTCTATAAAATGGCTGGATGGTTTAGAGTTTGTGAAATGTGTGCAGGATAGTTTTTTGCAACAATACATAGAAGTACCGACTAGAGATGGGGCAGTGTTGGATCTCCTGTTAGGGAATGCGATAGGTCAGCTGACAGATGTATGTGTTGGGGAGCACTTCGGGTCCAGTGATCACAATAGCATTAGCTTCAATATAATTATGGAGAAAGACAGGACTGGACCTAGAGTCGAGATTTTTGATTGGAGAAAGGCTAACTTTAAGGGGATGCGAAGGGATTTAGAGAGAGTGGATTGGGTCAAGTTGTTTTATGGGAAGGATGTAATAGAGAAATGGAGGTCATTTAAGGGTGAAATTATGAGGGTACAGAATCTTTATGTTCCTGTTAGGGTGAAAGGAAAGGTTAAAGGTTTGATTTTCAAGGGATATTAGAAATTTGGTTCAGAAAAAAGAGGGATGTCTACAATAGCTATAGGCAGCATGGAGTGAAGGAATTGCTCGAGGAATATAAAGAATGTAAAAGGAATCTTAAGAAAGTGATTAGAAAAGCTAAAAGAAGATACGAGGTTGGTTTGGCAAATAAGGTGAAAGTAAATCCGAAAGGTTTCTACAGTTATATTAAAAACAAGAGGATAGTGAGGGATAAAATTGGCCCCTTAGAGAATCAGAGTGGTCAGCTATGTGTGGAACCGAAGGAGATGGGGGAGATTTTGAATGATTTCTTCTCTTCGGTATTCACTAAGGAGAAGGATATTGAATTGTCTAAGGTGTGGGAAACAAGTAAGGAAGTTATGGAACCTATGACAATTAAAGAGGTGGAGGTACTGGCGCTTTTAAGAAATTTAGAAGTGGATAAATCTCCGGGACCTGACAAGATATTCCCCAGGACCTTGAGGGAAGTTTGTGTAGAAATAGCAGGAGCTCTGACGGAGATCTTTAATATGTCATTAGAAACGGCGATTGTGCCGGAGGATTGGCGTATTGCTCATGTGGTTCCATTGCTTAAAAACGGTTCTATAAGGAAGCCTAGCAATTATAGGCCTGTCAGTTTGACATCAGTGGTGGGTATATTAATGGAAATTATTCTTAGAAATAGTAGTAATAATTATCCGGATAGACGGGATCTGATTAGATGTAGCCAGCATTGATTTGTGCGTGGAAGGTTATGTTTGACAAACCTTATTGGATTTTTTGAAGAAGTTACGAGGAATGTTGACGAGGGTAAGTCAGTGGATGTAAGGCAGTCTATATGGACTTCAGCAAAGCCTTTGACAAAGTTCCACATGGAAGGTTAGTTAAGAAGGTTCAGTCGTTAGGTATTAATGCTGGAGTAATAAACTGGATTCAACAGTGGCTAGATGGGAGATGCCAGAGAGTAGTGGTGGATAATTGTTTATCGGGATGGAGGCCGGTGACTAGCGGGGTGCCTCAGGGATCTGTTTTGGGCCCAATGTTGTTTGTAATATACTTAAATGATCTGGATGATGGGGTGGTAAATTGGATTAGTAAGTAAGGCGATGATACTAAGGTAGGAGGTGTTGTAGATAATGAGGTGGATTTTCAAAGCTTGCAGGGAGATTTATGCCGGATAGAAGAATGGGCTGAACGTTGGCAGATGGAGTTTAATGCTGAGAAGTGTGAGGTTCTACATTTTGGCAGGAATAATCCAAATAGAACATACAGAGTAAATGGTAGGGCATTGAGGAATGCAGAGGAACAGAGAGATCTAGGAATAACTGTGCATAGTTCCCTGAAAGTGGAGTCTCATGTAGATAGGGTGGGGAAGAGGGCTTTTGGAACGCTGGCCTTTATAAATCAAAGCATTGAGTACAGAAGTTGGGATGTAATGCTAAAGTTGTACAAGGCATTGGTAAGGCCAAATTTGGAATATTGTGTGCAGTTCTGGTCACCGAATTATAGGAAAGATATCAATAAATTAGAGAGAGTGCGGAGAAGATTTACTAGGATGTTACCTGGGTTTCAGCAATTAAGTTACAGAGAAAGGTTGAACAAGTTAGGTCTCTATTCATTGGAGCGTAGAAGGTTGAGGGGGGATTTGATCGAGGTATTTAAAATTTTGAGAGGGATAGATAGAGTTGACGTGAACAGGCTGTTTCCATTGAGAGCAGGGGAGATTCAAACTAGAGGACATGATTTGAGAATTAGGGGGCAGACGTTTAAGGGAAACACGAGGGGGTATGTCTTAAAGAGTGATAGCTGTGTGGAATGAGCTTCCTGTAGAAGTAGTAGAGGCCAGTTCAGTTGTGTCATTTAAGGTAAAATTGGATAGGTATATGGACAGGAAAGGAGTGGAGGGTTATGGGCTGAGGGCGGGTAGGTGGGACTAGGTGAGATTAAGGGTTAGGCACGGACTAGGAGGGCCAAGATGGCCTGTTTCCGTGCTGTGATTGATTGTGATTGTTATTGTGATTGATTGTTAATACTGGAACACAGAAAAATTGTCCTTGTTCACGAGTCGGTGCTTTTATTTGAGAATTTCTCCATGTTTCCGCATTCGCTGTGTCAGTGACCAGAAAGAAGGAGGAAGTTCAGTCCTTTCGGAATTGTATTTCTTTCAGGTTCTTCCTCGTACTCCCCTTGGTCCTCGTTCATCAAGTTATCAAGTTGTGATTTATCCTGTTTATCAGGACCATGAATTCGATGCTGGACTCCCTGTCGAACTGTGATCACGAGCAAGATAAGGCCCCTGTGGCCAAACGCTAATGATAAGCTGGTGAGGAAGTTGTGATTTGCGTGCAAGGCAAGTGTAATGTGGGAGAATGTACGGTAGATATGTGGCCCTGTCGAAATAAATTCCCTCATTCCCATCCTCAACAATCACAAACGCAACTCCACATTCAGATATGTTTACCAAGCAAAAGACCTATATCCCGATTCACTTTGCGGTGTGATGTCCCAAACTAGCGCTTTGCGTCCTAACCCGTCCTCATCAGGTACCTCAGCCTCCGCCAATAAATATTGCTAGTCGTCTCCCAGCAAAGAATCCCCCTGTGCTCTCCCACACTCATGCCACATCTTCGAGGATTACAATTTCGCAAATATTTTGTCAGAATAAAATCAAAGGCATATTTCATGCATTATGTTGACGGAACGACTCTTTCTTTATTTTTCCCTCGTTTCTTTCGACTGGATCGGTCTTTATGCTTTTAGGTATCGCCAGTCTCTGGTTCTCCGTATTTCTGTCTCACGTGCCTCATGGTGGTCCGTCTCTTTCTGAATCCTTCCTCTACCATTCTTCGGAATTTCCAACCGCCGTCCATCTGTGCTTCTCACCTCTATTGCTCAGGCTCGGCTGCCCCGCACCCAGAGACTGGCTGACGTGCGACGTACACTCTCTCGTCGTCACCTTCACGCCCCTCCCGCTCTTTTCCCTTTGTGTCGCGATTCCTGTGCAGTATCTACATAACCTGACCATCATCCTGCAGAGCATCAGCCTCGCCTTCCTGCACAGCGGCCTGTCAGCGTACATTGCTGTCAGGTTAGTAGACCTGTCACACTTGGAAGCAGGTTAGTGTTTATTCCCCTAAGCCCGCATCATGAATCTGGGAATCCGACCATAAATGCCCAAATAGATTCAATAGTCTATGAGAAAACAAGATGACTCCACACCCCTGAGTTGCGAGATGCTGAATCGCACCCCAGCCCGGGAAGTCATTGTCGCCAGGAGATTGAGATCAGTTTGGAAAAGAGACATAATCAGGTGGAGCTGATGTCAAAGAGGGACTCGGCACTTCTGGAGAGTGGACACCAGGTGGGAAAAATAAACCGTCGTGGGTGTGGTAAGGATGCAATTGTCCGAACCTCTTCCTTCCCAGTCTTGACAGTTTCTCTCCCTGTCAATTTGGCAAACAGCGCGGGCTCTGGAGGCCGTGGTCTCTGCGTTCCAGTCTCATCCTCTTCAATGGACCATTACGTAACAATCCGCTGAGTTTAATCCTCAAAATTGAGACTTTCCTTAGAGACACGCCGGAAACTGACATCCAGAGAGAAGGATTGTGAGTGATTTACATAATACAAAGAACTTCGTCTATCTCAAATAATTCCGTATCCACCAGACCCAGAAGGCGAAAATTTTGATATTTCTGCAAGGAAAAGGTAAGTCAACAGATGTGAACAACATAAATCGTGATGAATCCTCAGTCCTGAAACCGGGATGCGATTGAAAACGTCGGCATTCTTTTTCCCTCTGCAGACGCTGCTCGATCCGTATTCTCGATGCGATTGTGTGCTGCGACGGAAAACTGACCTTCTCTCTTTGTCATCTTTATCCCAATTCCGAATTGGGTTAGTCTCTCTTTAATCGCTTTGCTAAACCTGGTTTATGCTCATCCAATCGGCGTTGGTTTCTACTGCCGATATGAGATTCGCAGAATGCCGCGCAAATCAGCACCAAGTGAAAATAGCGAGAGGCATCCTCTCAAGCATTGACATATATCAGATTCGAAGAGGGCAGTGCAGGTAAGTTAGGTAAGTGTTGTGTGTGTGTGTTGTACTGGGCCGGGGAGCGGAAAGGTTAGTGTTTTGAATTTCTGCTGATGTTAAAGATCCTTGTGGGAGTTTCTGGTTACTGAGTACGAAGCGTTTACTTAGTGTCAGGGAGCGGCTTATGGTGACGTATGGGGGCATGGGATTGTTAGGAACAGTAGTCCTGTTTCGCTGGCTCTCACAGCGCGGGAGCAGATGTACAGCTGTAGTATTGCTGGGGAGCAATGGAAACCATTTAAATCTGTGGGGCGAGGTAAAGGCTGAATGGATGCGTGGTCAATGTCAGACGCCAGAGAGCGTCCTGGTCTGCTCGGGAGATATGGTCGCAGTGTGAGTTGATGTGGAGTAGTGTACACCGATAGAGCATAGGAGACGAGTAGACGCTGGAAACGTGGAGAAGTGAGGTCCGTGGAAATATTGTGAAGGCAATGGGACCGTGTGGGAGGTTTAGAAGCAGTGGAAACTGCTAGGATGTAGTACGATCACTGGGGACGTGGAAATCTGTGAGGTCACTGGGGGCCCATGGTAGTGGTGTGGTGCCGGTATAATGCGAGGAAAGTGTCATGTCAATAGGAGCTAGTGGAGGATAACGCGTCATTCTGGGCCTTGGTCAGCGCGAAATACGTTGAATGTGTGACGTCATTGGAAACGTAGAAACATGTGGTATCATTGGGAACTGCTGGTGGAGATATAGTTTTAATTGGAACATTCAGGAATTATGTGCTCAGCGGGAAGACTAGTGGGTTTATGTTATTGGGGAAATGGAGCAATGTGGGGTCAATGGGAACTGCAGGACACATGTGGGGTCGTTGAGACTTGGAAATATGTGGGGCCACTGGGGACTGGCAGAAGACCTGTGATGTTCTTTTGAACGCGCAGTCATTATGGTCTCAGAGAAAACGTATGGGGATTTGCGTGACCTGTTGAGATTTGTGCAGAGCTTTACGGTCAGCGGGAATTGTAGGTATGAGTGTGTCACATGGAGACATGGACCGGACCCAAGTGCAGGGCGCAGATACTGATGTACTAGGGGCAGGACAGGAACAACTGAAGGATCGAACAAGATGGGGAGACCATGGCGTGCAGGGGGGACGTAGCGTGCAGGGGTAATGCTGGGGTTTAGTCAGACGAGGCGGGACCTCGGAGTTCAGGCAGCGCAGAAACTGGGCGACCAGCGCGAAAAGGACTACCAGGGTTGGAACAGGGCAGACAAGCGAGCGGCGCACTTTAGGCGAACCGGAACTAGCAGCGGGATCAGTGCATACGGGACAAACGTGCGAACAGGTTCCGAGAAGGGTAACAGTTCCAGAGCAGGACAAACACCCATCCCACACCCCCGCCTGGGTTCAGTTCCAGGACACTAATAAACACCAGCCAGCGGAATAGGCAACCTTAAGCCGAAAGGATCCTAATTGGCTTAAGGGTGACGGTAGGAACGGCTGCAAAATCGGGAGTCCTGGATCACGGACCGGATCAAGAACAGGAATGCGGGCATCGGACCGGACCAGGATAGTATATCCCCACAGCCGCCCCATCAAATGGCGCCTCCTATTGACCAAAGAGGGTTTGTAGGGCTAGGGACGTTACGGGTGTGTGGCTGGGGGGAATGTTCAGATCAGAGAGAACCCCAGGGTGACGGGATATAGACTACAGTGCCTGCGTTGTTTGGTCCATGCTGGGGGGGGGGGGTCGTTGCGTCACGGGGGACAGGAGGCTGGACTCAAGTGCAGGACGTAGCACTGAAGTACTAGCGGCTGGATAGGAATGACTAAAGTGTAGAACCTGATGTGGAGACCAGGTAATCCTGGGGTTCATAGAGGGTTCCGGGCAAGGCAGGAACTCGGAGTCCGAGGCAATGCAGGAGATCCCCCCGGGTGGCCGCATAACTCCTGAGCAGGGTCACCTCGCTGGCGGGAACAAGGAGGCCCGGGAAGATGCGGAACACCTGCGCAGGACCGGGGACAACCCGTCGGGAGCAAGGGGTAGGAAGGGGCAGAAACCTCAGTGTGGACTGCATACTCCTATGCAGGGCCGCCTCACAGGCAAGAACACGGAGGCCTGGGCAAGGTGCGGAAAAACTGGGCAGCTGCAGGGGTCAACCCTCCAGAGGAGAGGGGCAGGAAAGGGTCAGAATAGCCCCGCCGGGCAACGGCAGTCCGGCCTGCTTACCCGATAGAGGAAAGGGAACGGAAGGGAACTAGGTCCAGGATGACTCCGAGCCTGACGATGAACAGTGGGGCACTCCAAGCCGGTACGACCGGAACGAACAAAGCCATTCGGACGACACAGATCAGAACGTCAGAACGTGGCAAACAGGACAAAATAGGTTCAGAGCAGCACGACCCCGCCCCCACCCCCCAACTGGACTCAGTCGCTGAGTCCCTTATATTCACCTGCCAGCTGATAGGCCACAGGTGCGCCTTCGTAAGCCAAGATGATCCTATTTGGCTTAATGGTGACAGGACTGACGTATGCAAGACCCGGAGTCCGGAGTCCGCTGACCGGAACAAGTCCCGGAATGCCGTCTCCGGACCGGACCATAACAGGGAGACCGTTTCGCTGAACATCTACGCTCTGTCCGGCAGAGAAAGCAGGATCTTCCAGTGGCCACACTTTTTATTTTCTCGTCTCATTCCCATCGATATGTCTATTTATGGCCTCCTCCACGATCAAGATGAAGTCACACTCGGTGTGGAGGAACGGCACCTTATATACCGGCTGCGCAGCCTCCAACATAATGGCATGTACATTGACTTCTCTAACTTCCATTAATGACCCTCCTCCCCTTCTTACCCCATCCCTGACATATTTAGTTGTTTTTTTTTGTCTCTCTGCCCATCACTCTGCCTGTTCGCCATCTCCCTCTGGTGCTCCCGTCCCCCTTTCATTCTCACTGGGCCTCACGTCCCATGATCCTTTACCTTCTCCAGCTCTGTATCACTTTTGTCAATCAACTTTCCAGCATTTAGCTTCATCCCACCCCCTCCGTTCTTCTCCTATCTTTTCGCATCCACCCCCCCCCTCCTTTTTTTCAAATCTCTTAGTATCTTTCCTTTTAGATGCTGCCTGGCCTGCTGTGTTCCACAAGCATTTTGAATGTATCGTTCGAATTTCCTGCATCTGCAAATTTCCTCGTGGGTACTTTACACTTGCCTTCACAGCAGTGAGTGCCATTGCTATCACAACGGGAAATTGTGTGAGGCAAACTCAAAGGTCTATTAGAACAGATCGACAGAATTCCGGAGTCCTGAGAGAGGGTTTTGAAGAGCTAACTGGTGCACTGGTCATGGCCTCTCCGGAAACATTTGATTATGGCAGGTTCCCGGAGGACTGGAGAATTTTAAATGTCACTGCACTCTTTAAGCAGAGAGAAAGTCAAAAGAAAGGAAATTACTGGCCACAGCTTCACCTCACTGCTTGGGAAACTGTAGGAGTCTATCATTAAGGATGAGGATTCGGGGAACTTGGAAAGTAATGGTACAATAAGTCGAGGTCAGAATTGTTTATGTAAAAGGAAATCTTGTCTGAATATTAAGTTAGAGTTCTTCGAGGAATTGATAAACAGAAAGCAAAAAGACGAGGCAGCGGATGTCATTTACTTGGACTTTCAGAAGGTAATTGAGAAGCTGCCGCACATGAGCCTGCTTCTTGCGGCGTTAGAGCAATGTTACTGGCTCAGGTATCGGAATAGCGGACAGGCCGGAGGCAGCGGGTAAGAGTGAAGTGGCCTTTTCTTGTTGGCTGCCGGTGAATAGTGGTGTTCCTCAGTGGTCAGTATTGGGACCGCAAATTTTCACGTTGTTCGTTCATGATTTAGATAATCCAATAGCTGGCTTTGTGGCAATGTTTGCAGACGATACCGATATAGTTGGAGTTTTAGGTCGTGCTGAGAAAAATGCGATCGCAGAAGGACTTATTGGAAGTACGGTCAGAAAGTGGCAGATGGAATACAGTGTAGGAAAATGTAAGATTATGTATTTTGGTAAATGGAACAATGGTGCGGACTATTATCTAAATGGGGTGAATTTACAAACATCAGACAGCTGGAGTGACCTAGGAGTCCTCGTACAGGACTCCAGTAAGTTAAATTTACAAATTAAGTCTGTGGTAAAGAAGGCAAATGAAATGTTCTAATGTATATCAAGAGGAACATGAGATAAGGGCAAGGAGATAATGCTGAGATGTTATAAGACACCAGTCAGGTCACAGTTGAAGTATTGTTAACTGGTTTTGGACCGCATATCTCAGAAAGTTTGTATTGTCATTGTACACATTCCAGAGGGGTGTCACGAGGACGATTCTGGGAATAAAATTGTGAACATGTGAAGGACGTTAGGCAACGTTGCGCCCGTAGTCACTGGAATGTACAAGAATATGTTCAGGAGTGTCTCACTGAACCTTCTGGTATGCAGAAAGGACACGATGAGGTGGATATCGAGAGGTTGTTTCCAATGTATGCTGTGGTGTATGTGTGCCTCAGAATTGAGAGTTTTTTTTATAGCCGCAGAATAGTGAAATTCTCTGCCACAGTCGGCGGCGAATGCCAATTCCGCGAAATACGTGGGTAGACTTAAAGCGGAAGTGGTTCGTTTCCTGATTGGTCAGTGTATCGAAAGACATGGCGAAAAGGCAGGGGTTTTGAGTGGGTTCCGGGACTAGCCATGACGGAACGGCGGAGCAGACTCGATGTATTACATATCCTCAATCTGCTCTTACGTTTGCTGGTCTTATGGTTACTTCGTCACTTTACCCACGGTCACTCGAACTCGCGGCTTCTTCCTGCTGGTCATGTACTATGCCACATTTCGGACACGACACAACCGCCATTTATACAGGGCGATGGACAGGGGCTGAATTAAATTTTCACCTTCCCCGTTCTCATTCTGTACAAGTATTTAATTATCATTACTGATGTGCTAGTAATTAATATTTTAATAGACGGTCTATTCTGTGACTTCGTATGGTGATGTTTGAGATTGAACGAGGCGTGAACTTCATAGCTAGAAGGATAACGGGAGCCTCTTCCATTTAAATCAGGAAGGTAAATGTCTCTGCAGAAGTGAGGTGATGTAGGCAGTAAATCTACGCAAGGCTGCGTGGCTCCGAACACATGGTGTAATGTGAAGAAATTTGGAGGACCCGAGGAACCCTGGGAAGCATGTGGGCAGATTTCTGTAAATCCGGGTATTGTTCGGTCTGTCACTCAGCAGACGGATGGGAATTTGTCCTTGTTGGGTGACGGCACTGATTGATGGAGCAGATAACTCTGCTAGTACTATTTGAACGTAAGTTTTCCCCACTTTTGAACCGCTGTGTACGTACAATCAGTCTATTTATATAGTTAATCTAATGTATTTAACAGCACATTAAAGAGTGACTTCTGCACTGTATTTTATAGTATTGCGTTTATATTTTGCATTTATTGTGGTTTTATACGTAATGTACTTGATAAAGCTCATCGGTTTCGAGTAATACTCGTTTCGTTTTCCTTAACGCTCGTGGACTGAGGAATGGCAATAACCAATCCCAAATCTTGAGAAATGATATAGGGTTGTAGTCACAGAAAGGTACAGATTGATGAAAGAGGGAAAAATAATGCCGAAAACGCACAAACGAAACTATAGTTGGCCGCATTCGAGGACTTTTACGAGGAGATTTTTCGCTGTTTCTGAGACTAGATTATTCAATTAAAATTATTGAACTAAATTCAAATCAACGCTGCTGAGAGATTTTAACCTTACGTGGCAGGGTGGCAGGCTCACTCCCTGACCCATGATATTTAGCAACTTCACAATAAGCACAAACGTGCGTGGCCGAGCAACATTTCTGGTTGCTGGTCCAGTACAGTTATTGAATGGTTAGCAGTGGAGTGAGCGTTGGTGAGGGATGAGTGATATCAGAAATGAAAAGTCAGAACATCATTTTGAAGCCCAGTACATGAGTAGAATGGGACATTCAGACACAGGATAACGTTTGCCGTTGTCAGCTTGCTGCAATACAAATATATCTGTCAGGGCAATGCATAGCGTTGACAAAGAGAAAGCTTTCAACGAGGATCATTGATTACAAGGCAGAATCTGAGAAAAGTATGGGTACAAAGTTAATCATCTTTAAGCAGACTCGGTAGGATTCACCACGGAGTCAAGGACTCCAACTATTTTTTTTGGGGTGGACGTTGATGTCCAGCTGGGGACCAAGGCTCCGGACACAGGAAAACGTAATTACCACTGGCGATTGAAGTATGGCTGGCTGATATATCTATTCGGCAGATATATCTAGTTATTTGTGCTCTTATTTCACCAGCGTCGCAGGTGAACCTCCTTCTGTGATAGAGGAAACGAAACAGGATTCCGCTGGTGGCATGTTACCTCCATCCTCTGTCTCCAGTTAGTGTAGATTCCAAAGAGAGGCTTCGAATGCAAAGGAGCAACACCTCTCCTCAGGTAAAGCAACACAGATTGGCCACATGGGTATTAGTTCGGGTCAAGGAAGGGTACCTGGCAAGCGTATACATCTTTGCCAGGTATTATATTTTCTGTTCTTTAGCTGATTATTGCTGGGGGGAGGGAAGAGTGCGTCTGGGTAAATTAGTAGGTGTATATACAGCTTTTTCGGTTGTGTAAACGGACGTGTTTTAGTTGATACAGTAAGTACAGAATGCGTCTCTGCCTAACTGATCATTATCATTAAGGGACAATCCTTCACGCAGTATAAATTGGTGCCATCGAAGGCAAAGCATCATGCACCGAATGGGCTATCCAATATATAATGTTCTCCGTTCGAATAAATCTTCACAACATCTGCAAATTTAATAACTCATGCATTATCTAATGAGCTACTATGATAAAGTGACTACTGAACGATTGCTACCATGACGGTTCAGGTTGCACTGTAGTGTTCGTAATGTGACAGGATATGTATTCGTAGGTATGTAGAAAATTATCGCTCAGTAGCTCTGATTTTGGCATTATTGTGTACAGTGTTTGTTTCTCTTCATGATCCCTGACACCTGTAATTTCCATCATACCACTTCTATGCAAAATACTTATTTAGTCTGTCCGTCATTTCATTATCACTCATTACTAACTCTCAATCATCGCTTTCCAGCCGTTCAATATGCACTCTCGCCTCTCTTTTACACCGTCTATATCTAAAGAATCCTTTGACATCCTCTTCAGTATAATTGGCGAGCATAACTTCCTATTCATTCTCTAAATTCTTAATGACTTTTAACAGTTGCCTTCTGTTAGCATTTACAAATGTGCCGGTCATCTAGCTTCGCACAAATTCCTCCTCTGTTGCATTATTTTTCTATGCCTATTACGTTGGCTTTGACTTCTCTTCTTCGTCACAGTTTTATCATCTTGCCGTTAAAACTCATCTTTTCTTTCGGAAGTATATATCCTGTGCTTTCAAATTCCTTTCGAAAATTACAGCCAACTTTGTTCTACTGTCACAGCTGCCAGTGTTCTTTTCCAATGAATTCTGGCCAACTCCTCTCTGGTGGCTTGATGATTCCCTCTACTCTACTGTAATTTTGATGCATTCCACTTCAGCACCTGTTTCTCAAATTTCAGATTGAATTCGAACACATTGTGATCATTTTCACCAAAGACCCTTAATAAATTGCCCTTTTGGTAGACATCTTCTATCTCATTTTGTAATTTCTAGACCGCATTCTTACTCTTATTTGGATGGTCTGTATCTAACTCACATCAAAGTCTTTAGCCCTTACACTTCGTTAGCTTCATTCGCCCTGATTAAATGTTTTTAAGGCTTTGCAATGATAGGATTACATTTTGAACTATCAGAGTGACACCGCCCAAAATAACTTCTTGCCTGGCCTTTTGCTCCAATGTGTATCATTGACATTAAGCTCCTAGCTATAACCTTCTTTCAGAAAGAATTCAATGATTCTTGCAAACACCTTAAACTCGTATGCCAATACGCAACAGTGCTAGAATTTCTTCAACCATATCCGGGATAGTACGTGCATTCAAATATAAGGCCTTCAGTCCAATATTCACTCATTTCTGTTTTGTCCTGCTTTTACATTACGACTCATCTTCTTGAATGCAATTTTGTTTAAACCCACCGGAAAACTCCAGCCTACCTGGCCGCAAAGAACATTAGACACTTTGGATTCCGTTGAAATGCACGTTCCTTTGGTACAGGTTGTCATCTCTCGAGAATCTCCTGCACAACCTCACATATAATCGCACTTTAATCTGTAATGTCAATGAGCAAATCGGCAATAAATTGCCTCTGTGTTCGAGGACCCCAGCAATAATTGCCGTCTGCATTCAATGATCGCGTAACCATGACGTGTGGTATGTACCAGCTGCTCATACGGCCATCCTCCAGCACCCTCCATGACCGCATGTGAACTTGATCGATGTGTCGGATGGGACTAGTGGGTTAACCACGTTCAAGTTTGACCTGCAGGATAGCGGATGAAAGGAGCGCCCTGCATCTCTTTTACTTGGTCTATTTGCAGAAAAATAATTCCGGACATTGGTCAGTGGATAAGTGGATAGATAACCTAAAGTCTGAAAGGCGGTGCAGCTTGTATTCAGTGGTGCAGGTAACGGAATACCCCGGGGAACGTAAGAATTTGGAGTCTACCTCACCCACAGCTTTATGAGATGTATTATTTTAAGATTTTCCGAGCTGTCATTAATATAGTAATTATAGTTGATAACAAATACAGAATGCATGTAAAAACGTTTAACTCATTCAAACACGCAATATTGTGGGGAATGCTGCAAATAAATATTCAGGTTCGCGTTGCTTCAACCAGGCCGTGTACAACAACAGACAAAATTACTGAACGTTACAAATCAGTTTAATTACAGTCAGAAATAAAAGTAGTTATCCCGTTCTAGTTCAGCACATGCAGAAATATGGAATACGCCACACGTATATGAAATAAAATAACATACATTATTATAAAGAGTTTGCAATAATCAATATTTTTGCTCTAATAGGAATAAATATTCCTATGAAGAGGTCTCTGCAAAAGGGGCAGGATGTGAAACACAGCCTTGATGAATCGGACCGAAGTCTCCGCTAATCACTATCAGACACATCTCTCCAACCTCTTGGACAGTCACTCCCTAGAATGGAACTAGAGGACAGCGGAATTACGATTACGGTTCCGATTACTGGTTCTTGATTTCAATAAGCAAAATATTCTGTACTTTCAAAACAGGCCACTGCTCACACTAATGTTGTCATTGCTTCAATGACAACATCACTCTCACTGATGTAGGACCTCAGCCCATTGTACAGAGATGATGATCTGAGAACTGGCCAATCTGCTGACGTCATTGCTATTCCCCGACCATCGTTGACCATGCTAATGATGTTGTTGTCTCTGGAGTCATAAATCTGACCACAGTGATTATGTCACAACGTATCCTGGTCACTGACTGAAATGCCTTCCAAAGGCACCAATATTTTAAATTTCACCTCTGTGCACAGAATTTAGTTGGAGAATTATCCTCTCCTTTTGTGATCCCTACAGCCAGCTGATGTTCGATTATCCAGATGAAAGTGATAAGCTAAGTGTAATGCTGTTTTCTGTACATTACTTCTTTCGTTGTTAACTGCGTGGACTGCAATGGCAAAACGACCCAAATTGACAATGTAACTAGCAACACCGTTAGAAAATTATTCCAGATGCTGCTGTCCTGCAGCTTCGCCACTAATCTCCGAAGTAGGATACAACCTATATGCTATTGTGGCTTTTACTTGAAGGTGCAACTCATTTGGGGTATTATGATGACAATAGATTGTAATTTGCCAAAATGCATCTGTTGTTGTTTCTATATAGATAAACCACGACGGACGAGTTCTGAAATTATATCAAATGAATAACAATAGATTGATCATGCTTTTACAGATCGACGACGGAACAAAGTGACTGAAGATCGCAGTAATGCAATTTGTTGTAGACACGTTACTCATTTCAACTTTAGCCTCCGCGCCGATAATGTTTCAAACTCTACGTGTGTTCCATAAACTTATGCACTAGATAAATCATAATCAACATTTTCTTCATCATATCCGGCGGTGGAAATAATCAACACGGGACAGCATTCTCACCCTGCGAGACGTGTTTAGACAATAAAATTGTGCAAAGGAATTGATACTATAGAGGGCTCTGAGGAAAGTCTTTTCTAAACATGGGTCAGAAGTAAACTGGAACGCAAAGAATAAAGTGAATGTTGTAGCGGGTGAACACAAACTACTGAGAAATATCCAATTGGGAAGGTTACCAAGTAGGAGAAAGGCAACTTGCTTTCCCTTCTGGAACCTGACAGCTTTCACGGGCGTAGATTATTTCGTAAACGGATCTTCCATATCAATAATTATATAGCCCCGGATCTCAGATGCAAATCGCTAAATATGCAAAATTAGAACTACAATGATGTTTAATCTCAGTGGCATTTGTTGTGAAATGTGTTGTTCGGCGGCAGCAGTACTTTGCAATACATAACAATTCAAACTATAAATCAAGAAAATCTTGGTAAAAATAGTTAATATATTTAGTACAAAAATGCGAGGATGGTTTCGCTTACCTTCTTGATAGTCCATTGCAGCGGCAAACCAACCTCTTGTGATTCATGCACAACCACTCGCAAGTCCCCAGCACATCGGCATGGTTCATTGTCTTTTAACATTTAACAATAATGTGCTCTTTCATGTTTCCTATCAAGATGGATGACTTCGCAGTAACCAATATTGTACTTACAACCATATAACCATATAACAATCACAGCACGGAAACAAGCCATCTCGGCCCTCCTTATCCGTGCCGAACCTTAATCTCACCTAGTCCCACCTACCCGCACTCAGCCCATAACCCTCCATTCCTTTCCTGTCCATATACCTATCCAATTTTACCTTAAATGACACAACTGAACTGACCTCTACTAATTCTACAGGAAGCACATTCCACACAGGTATCACTCTCTGAGTAAAGAAATACCCCCTCGTGTTTCCCTTAAACTTCTGCCTCCAACTCTCAAATCACGTCCTCTCGTTTGAATCTCCCCTACTCTCAATGGACCTATTCACGTCAACTAACAGCCTATTCACGTCAACACTTCATCTATTCACTATTCAAATATTCACTTCATCTAACAGACCCATTCCCACTAACAACCTATCTATATCTCTCTGCAGAAAATCCCTATCTTCTGTACAATTTGAATTTGCACTCAATTTTGTATCATCATCAAACTTAGATATACTACAGTCGGACTCCTCTTCCAGATGGTTAATTTAAATCGTGAATTATCAATAAAGCCTCCACTATAATTTCTGCCACTTCTTTCAGTATTCTCCGATGCAGTCGAAAAGGATCAGGGGATTTATATATTAACTGACCTACAAGTTTGCTGAGGAACTACCTCATCATAACATCCATAACATCTCTCTTTGCATGGTGGACGTTTCGTCTACCGTGAAAACCGAAATTAAGTAGTCATTCAAAGCCTTTGTCATTTCTTCATTACCCGATATCAGTTCCCCCTACTCGTCTTCCAAGGAACCTATGTTCACATTTAAAACCCGTTCCGGCTTTATATATTCATAAGAATATTTCTGCGAGCTTTTTCATAATCTAACTTCTTTTTTATTGTTCGCTTTGTATTCTCTGTTGATGTTTTAAGTTTTCCCAACTCTCCAATTTCTCAATACTCTTTGCGACTTTGGATATAAGAGCTTTTAATTCGATGCTTTCTTTTATTTCCTTACTTATCCATGTCTGTCCCTGCCCATCCTTGATATCCTGGCTTTTAACTGGAATATACTTTTCTTGAGCAGCGTGAAAGCTCTCTGTGAAAGACTTCCACTGTTCCTCAGACTTCCCAGCATATAGACTGTGTTCCCAGTCCACTCTAACCAAAGCCCTCCTCATCCCACTGGTGCCTCCTGTGTTTAGTCTTAATACATTGGCTTTAGATCGGGCTATTACACACTCCATTTGCCTGCGAATATCAATCATACTGCGATCACACTTTCCAAGGGGATCCCTAACTAGATCATCTCTAATGATATCTGTCTCATTTCACGGGCGAGATCTATGAACTTGTAGGTTCAGTCACATGCTGTTCAAGAAAGCTATCACAGACGCATTTTATGAAGTCCTCTTCAAGACGTTCGTCCCCAATCTATGTTCAAGTTGAAGCCCCAATGGTACCTACTATTCCATTTTTAAATGTTTCATATATTTCTCCGTCTATTCCCTGTGCCATTGTAATGTAATTACTCGGTGGCCGATGGACAACACCCACCGGTGTTTGTTTGTTTTTTGCTTTACTATTCCTAATCTCCACCCAAATGGAATCAACATTCTGCTCCTTAGTTCTTATATGGTCTCTCAACACCGCCCTAACCTCATCATTAATTAACCGCACTTACCCACTTCACTTAATTCCTGTCTGTCTCTCCGTATTGACCAATATCCCTGACTATTTAATTCCCAATCCTGCACACCCTGCAGCCTGGTCTCTGTATTGAAAGTAAAGTGTCCTTACACTCATCGTGCTTTTAAGATCCTGCAATTATTTACAGTACTTTATTGCACTTGTTTTTCTTGAGACTACTAACGTTATTTTCTTCATCACCGAGAGAGTTTGATCAGTGAATCCTCCGAAATCTTCAGGCGTTTGTGAGTTATAACAATTACGGGTACTTTTTTGTGGAGGTATGGTTGATGTATGCGCACGATTGGCATCTCAGGCTTCCAGGATATGAACATGAAGCTCAACATTAAATTAAGTGAGAGGAAGTGTTTCACGCGTGACTCTGGAGGACTTCATGGTAGTTTACAGAAGATATATCTATGGAGAAAACGACCCTCTCTTCTCTGTCCAATTTAAAAATGAATCACCCAAATTGCAGTTTTACGATATTTGAAATTACAATGTAAATTTATTAACAATGACCATGTATGTCACCATAAATGTAGAAGAGTGAGATACATTTGCTGGCCAGCATATTCAATCAAACCATTAACCATTGTAGAAACAATGAAAGGCGGCACCAACACGGGTAGTATATCCAGTATGTAAAAAACAACGATTTGTGGCATATTGCTCCTAGCTCTTTTCTCCTGAAACATACAACATCACATGCATGTACGCCAGTCTGTGACTGTGTTGCAAGATCTTCTGCCATGTTTTGTATAACTCGCGCATTCAAATTTCACGCCTTAAGTCTGCCATTTCGATTTTGTCCAACTATTAAGTTTCAACTCATCCCCTTGTTTGCAATTTTGCCGAAACAACAGCACTTCCTTGTTCGGGGTCTCACTACACATTCCATCTGATTTGTCAAATTACTACTGCTTCTTCAGCATTATCACGGCGGTTCACAGTCCAGTTACAAATTAACTTAAACCCGCACAAATCAGTCCGGCCCACCTGCCCGCAAGTTTATCAGACCAATAAAACATAGGAGCAGAATTAGGTAATCTGGCCCACCGAGTGTGCTTCGCTATTCAATCATGGCTGATCCTATTTACCATCTTTCTGATTTCCTGCGAGTACGGACCCAGACGTTCCTCGTATGATAACCCGTTCAATCCTGGAATCATTCATGTGAATATTCGCTGGACGCTCTCCAACGCCAGCGCATCTTATCTAAGATTTGGGTTACAAAACTGTTCACGATATTCCAGTTGAGGCCTCAGCAATGTCTTATAAAGCCTCAGCATCACGCTGTTGCTCTTTTATTCGAGACCTCTTGAAATCACTGCTAACATGGCATACGCCTTCTTCACCACCGACTCAACTTGGAAGTTCCCGTGCAGGGAGTTCTGCTCAAGGACTCCCAAGTCCCTCTGCACCTCAGGTTCCCCGTTAAGAACATGGTCCGCACGGCTATTTCTACTATTAAAGTGCATGGCCATGCATGCCCTAAATGTGTTCCTTTTGTCACATTCTTGCTCATTCTCCAAATCTGGATATATCTTTTATAGACAATAGACAATAGTTGTAGAAGTAGATCATTCGGCCCCTCGAGTCTGCACCGCCATTCTGAGATCATGGCTGATCATTCACTATCAATACCCAGTCCCTGCCTTGTCCCCATATCCCTTGATTCCCCTATCCTGTTTCCTGTTTCCTCAAAACTGCATGACCCTCCACCAATCCTCGTTTCCTCCACAAACGCGGCAACAATTCCATCATCTAAATCATTTATATACAGTATAAAAAAGCGGTCCCAACAACGCCACCTGCGGAACACGACTAGTTAATGGCAGCCAAATAGAAAAGGATCCTTTTATTCCCACTCGCTGCCTCCGACCAATCAGACAATGTTCTAACAAAGGACGTTTCACCTCGCGGGTTCAAGAGTAACCCGTCCCTTTTGTCCCCTACCAAGAATCGCCTCCACAATCTCATTCAAAATCGATAATGCCGATGATCAACACGGCAACAAATCACCCCTGTGTTCGATGACCCGAGCGATGTTTAGCACCCTACAGAGACTGTCTGTCTGGCGTCAGTGGTCGTTAACCCAGTACGTGTGTTATGTAGAACCACGGCTCATACGGCCATCCTTCATCAGCTCCCATGGCTGCACGTGGACGTGACTAGTGGTGTGGGGTTTTTCCATGATCAGGGGCTACAGCTTGCTCAAGTGTCACCTGAAGGCTAGCGGAGTGAAGCAGCGACTTACAACATTTTTATTTGGTCTATCTGCACAAAATAATTTCGAACATTTTCTCAGAGTGGATGAAGAAGAGAATGTATGAAAAGAGGTGCAGCTTGTATTCAGTGATGCGGGTAATGGAACACACTGGGGATCCGAAGAATATCGAGACTCCAGCACCCGCAGCTTTATACAGCTGCTGCTTATTCTGATCTCACAAAATGGCAGTACCACAGTAAACAGAATTGTCTAAATATACTCTATGCCCTGAAACATCCATAAACACTTAAAATATTGAAACGATTGCCGCAAATAATTGTTCAGGGCTGTGTTGTTTCAACCAGGCTGTGTACAACAACAAAGAGAATTATTGCACATCGCTAATCCGATTAATTGCAGTCAGAAATAGATGCAGTTAACTAATTGTAGTCCTGCACAGGCAGAAATATGGAATACGCCACATGCGGCTATAAGATGACAATAAGAGATGTGATTATTAAAGATTTTGCAATAATTTGAAATACTTGGACCAATAGGAGTAAACATTTCAAGGCAGAGTTCTCTGCAGATGGGGACGGGTGTGAGACACAGCCTTGATGAATCTGCCCGAAATCTCCATTAATCATACTCAGAGTCATTTCTCTGGCCTCCAGGAGAGTCCATCCCTGGACTGGAACTGCCGAACAGCGGACACGAACAGGCACATTGAATGCAATGCTGGAAAGTCAGAACAATGACGGGTTGTTGTATGCGATATATAGAATGGTCTGCACTTTGAAAACACGTCACCGACCGTACCGATGTTGTCATTGTAATTTTGGATGTCAGCCAGCTCAGTGAGCTGAGATGATAATATCTTGACAGGCCAAGATACCGACGTCCATCGCGACGATGATAACGTTGTTGTCTCTGGAGCCTTAATACTGAGCACAATGATGATGGAACAGCGTGTCCCTATCATACACTGAAATGCATTCCTTTGACACCCACATTTTAAAGCCCTCCCCTGTACATGAAATTCAATTGGAGATTAAGCAACTCCTTCATTCAGCTGATAATGATGAGCTGGATCAAAGTCGCCAGTAAATGCCGTCCTGTATTCTGTGTATTACTGCCCCATATAACTGAATAGTTCAGAAACCAGTGGGAGAATTAGTCTAAATGCTACCGTCCTATAGCTTCAGCGCTAATCTCAAAGGCAGGATCACCGCTTACGCCGTACACCAGTTTGTTTTATTTATGTTAAAGGTGCAACTGATGTGTTTTTGCTGCAAAGCCAATAGATTGCAATTTGTCAAAATGCACCTGCACAAGAGAAAGTCTGCAGATGCTGAAATCCCAGCAGCACAAACAAAATTATGGAAATATCAGCAGGCCAGGCAACATCTATGGTATAGAGTACAGTCGACATTTCGGGCCGAAACCCTTCGACAAGACTGGAGGTAAAAAATGCTGAGTGGATTCGAAAGGTGGGGTGAGGGCAAACAGAAACGACAGACAATAGGTGAAACTTGTAGGTGGAGGGATGAAGTAAAGAGATAGGAAGTTGATTGGTGGAAAGGCAGAAGGCCATGGTAGAAAGACAAAAACGGGTGTGAGGAAGAGGACCAGAGGGAGGTGATGGCGTGTAAGGAGCTAATATGTGAGAGGGAGAAAGGACTGGAAGTGTTGAAGGGGGAGGCATTACTGGAACTTTGAGAAATCAATATTCATGCCATCAGGTTGAAACCTACCCAAACGGAATATAAGCTATTCTTCCTCCAAAGTAAGTGTGGCCTAAACGCGACAGTTAGGAAGTCATGGATTGACATATCAGAATGGGAAGGAGAACTAAAATGGTTTGCCGCTTGGTGATCCCGCCTGTTCTGGCGGACGGAACGTAGATGCTAGGCGAAGTGGTCTTCTAGTCTACGTCGTGGTTTCAGTGATATACATCTGGTCTGCATCTGGTCTGGTTTCCATATGAGTAAGACACTAGGCAGCAGAGCGGGAACTGCATGATATGAACAACAAGAGAAATAACTTGTTTTCATCGCTCGGACGGCGGAGCGGAGCTACTGAAGAACGCAGTAATGTAATTTGGAGGCACAGAGGTTGAACATTTCTTTTTTAGCTTCTGTGCAGTCAATGTTTCAATATTCTCGCGTGTAGCATAAACGTATACACGGGATAAGCATTATTAGTGGTAGAAATAATCAAAACGGGACAGCTTTCTAGTAATGTCGCTGCTACTCAATCACCATCAATGACAATGTGAAACTCTGTCTGTAAACACGTCACTCAGCACAACTATAAAACCAAAGTCGATTTTCAATTATCATTGAGAGCGCTTCTCCCTATAGATTCTGCCTGGCCTGCTGTGTTCCACCAGCATTATGTGTGTGTTGTTTGAATTTCCAGCATCTGCAGATTTCCTCTTGTTTGCTTTCAATTATCATTGATCGCATTTTCGCCCGTTAGGAACGGTTAGTGTGACAACATTCGTATTATATTGAATTGATAATGCCAGCTCACACCAGCAAATATAACGGTTATTCGTTTAGCAATAATACAAAACTGCACAGTCGATACCTCAAATCTGGCATCACTGATGAGATTTCTAGCGCATTAACATTACGATCATATGATTTTATTTTGTTTTCACAAGAATATCAGTAAACACCCAAGATGTTGGGGAAGAATCCGACAGGAGAATATAATAATATCTTTACTTCGACTCTGACTGTGGAATGATCTATAGAACATTACACAACGCTGCTTGCCTGACATTTTGTGTGAACAAGAAATATATTTTAATGTAACCTATATACTTTCAAACAAACATTTAGCAGCTTTAAAAACCTTTCCTTCAAATATATTGCGAAGAACAAATCCAATCAAAGTGCCCCCTCCGCACTTTCTACATTCCTATGATTTAACAGCAGCTCATTGCAAACCACAGAAGAAATTAATAATTGTCCAGAAGAGATGTGCTTCACCAGTTTCTTTTCGATCTCTGCACGCTCGCAGATATGCTATGGTACTATTCTGGAGAAAATGAAAACAAGACCAGTTTGCAAGTATTTTCAAATAAGATATGAATAGGGTACTGCTCAATTAACAGAATAACACACTTATCCTAATAACTCATTTAGAGCACTGGTGTTTTTGTTTTTTTTTTGGTTTGTTTTTCTGTGATCTTCAACGGTGGCTAAATTGTTCAAAGTTAGAGCGTCACCTTTGCTTGCCAATGATGCCCCTAGATTAAACCCGGTTCTGCCATCGATCAGAATTCGGGAAGGACAAATTTACATATAACCGACACTTTACACCTAGCAGAACAGCACCAGCTGCAATACACTGATAATCCTGCCAGGATCCGGGATGTTTCTGATCTCGTCCACGGAATATTAAAGTAGGAAAGACAACAACCAGAGGTCGTGGTGCATTTTGATACCAACGACATGGGTAGGAAAATAGAGGAGATCCTGAAAAAAAGACTACAGAGAGTTAGGAAAGAAGTTGAGAAGCAGGACCTTAAAGGTAGTAATCTCGAAATTGCTGCCCGTCCCACCTAACAGTGAGTATTGGAATAAAACGTGTTGAAGTATAAATGCATGTCTGAGGGATTGGAGAGGAGGGCAGGGATTCAGATTTCTAAACGATTGGGACCCCTTCTCGTACAGATGTGATCTTACAAAAAAGACGGGTTGCAATTAAATCTCAGTGGTAAATATCCATGCGGGACGCTTTGCTAAGGCTATTGGGTTGAGGTTATATTGGAATTTCTGGGAGGTGGGAACTGAACTGAAGTGACGGTGGAGAGGGAGCTTGGCTCACAAATAGAGAAAGTTTGGAGACAGTGCGAAAGGGAGGACAGGCACGTGATAGAGAAGGGGCGAGTTCATTAGAATGCTTTGAGATGTGTCTATCTTAATGCGACGAATGTTGTGAATAAAGCGGATGAGCTCAGAGCGTGCATTTGCACTTAGTGCTATGAAGTTGCTGTCATCATGGAGTCTTGGATGGTTCAGGGGCAGGAATGGTTACTTCAAATGCCCTACTTTAGACGTTTCAGGATGGATAGGGAGGGAGGCAAAAGATGTATGGGCGTGGCACTGTTGATCAGAGACAGCGTCATGGCTGCAGGAAAGCCTGAAGTCATGTAGAGGTTATCTATGGAGTCTCTAGGGGTGAATGTTACGAATAGGAAAGTGTCAATAACTCAACTAGGTGTTTTCTATAGACTGCCCGAACAGGGATATCGTGGAGCAGAGGAGGAGAGAGATTCTCGAAAGGAATAGTAATATCAACAGGGTTGCTGTGCTTGGAGATTTTAATTTCCCAAATATTGATGGGCATCTCCATTGAGTGATTGTGTTAGAAGGGGTAGAGTTTGTTAGGTGAAATCACGAAGGTTTCTTGACACAATAGGTAGATTGGACTACAAGATTAGAGGCTGCACTTGATCTGGTATTTGGAAATGAATCTGGTCAGGTGTCAATGCTCTGTCCGTGTGAAAGCATTGTTGAGAGATTGATCACAATTCTCACTCCTTTACCATAGCATTGGAGAGGGATATGAGCAGACAAATTAGGGAAAAGTTTAATTGGTGTAAGGGGAACTATGAGGCTATCAGGCAGGAACATGGAAACATAAATTGGAAACAGATATTCCCAGGGAAACGTATCGAAGCAATGTGGCAACTCTTCAGGGGATATTTGCCTGGGGTTATGAACAGGTACGTTCCAATAAGACATCGAAAGGATGGTACGGTACAAGAACCGTGGTGCACAAAGGTTGTTGCAAATCTAGTCAAGACGAAAAGAAGAGCTTACGAAAAGTTCTGAAAACTAGGTAATAACGTGAATCTAGAAGATTGTAAGATTTGCAGGAAGGAGCTTAAGAATGATATTAGGAGAGCCAGAAAGGGCCATGAAAAGGCCTTGTCAGACTGCGCTTGATGGCTCTGGGCCTGTGTTCACGGGGATTCAGAAGGATGAGGAGAAACAGAGCGAAATCCATCAATGTTCCTCATATGATAACCCGTTTATTCCTGCAATCTTCTTTGTGAACCTCCTCTGGACCCTCTCAAATGGCAGCTCAACTTTTCTAAGACGAGGGGCCCGAAAGTGATCACAACACTCAAGGTGAGGCCTTACCAGTGCCTTATAAAGCGTCAGTGTCTCAACCCTGCACTTAACACCTCGCCACCAAACCCACTCACCGCCCCCACCCACGAATGCATGCCCTGAAACCCGCAAGGCGGATAGGCAGTAATTCATGAATTCATTATTCAGTTTTCTCAGTTTGTAGCGATTGTGATCCTGTGCCGGGAAAGATGTGATGTGTCTTCTCCACCTGCAGCGCACACTACCCGGTAGGCATGGTAAATTCGGATCTACAAGCTGGAAGATGATAGATGTATCCAGATCTGTTCATAGGTGAACGAATGCATGCATGCAGAACTCTGAAATTTGTATTTCTCCAGATAGCCATAATACAAATGAAGCCTTCGTTTCCCCAGCTGACCACCGTTCGCCGAGGGTGAACCGCCGTAGCCCCGCCAGTAGTGCAGTACGTATGTGTAAATACGGTGTAATGCCTCCCCAGTCCACGCTCACAATGCATACACCAGAGAATACGCAAAACCGAGTAAATAATTGCAACTTTATAGTGTTTTCTTAGTGTTGGGTTAGTAGAAACACATAATCTAAAGGTGCCAAACCAATAATCAGTCTGTCAGTTTGTGCGTATATTTTAATATGTTGGAGCTCACGCCTCTGGTTCCTTTTAATAATGACCTTCTGCGCCTTCGGCCACCGTCCGGACCACTGACGTCCAGTATCCGTTGCTCTGGAACGGCTGCCGGCTCCACACACTTCCGTCCTCCTCGCTCTCCTCCTGAAAAAGACCACGAACTCCTGCTTTACTTACACAAACAAGATAGCATAACAATTCTCCATTGGTTATTTTTCCCATTATCAACACCCATAACCCAAACATACGGGATACTGGATCCCATCACTGCATTACAGAGAAGCCATTTCATTATAAAATACAGCAAAGCCATTTTGTTAGCCTGAACTGTTAACACCATTTGTTACAGGAACTGAGAACCATACACAAAGAAAGAACTTCCTTGAGAAAGTAGCATCAAACCCAACCTTCCTCCCCCGGACAAAAAGAAATGACAGTCTCATCATCAACCCTCAAAAAAAACACATCCACCCACAAAATAAAAAGAAGCAGGAGCATCGATCCCACCCCGCCCCAAACACCCCTCCCCCGCACAAAAAGCTAACAGAACAAAACTGAACATCAACCTACACTCTCCCCTCGCACAACAAAATGGAAAAAGAACGGGCTATAAAAAATAAAAAAAGTTTTAAAATTACAGATCCGAATCACACAACCATGATACTATCCTCATATGTCACCGACATTCATCAAAAGACAGGAGCAAAACCTGAGGTAGAGGCCTACCTGCCTGCCGCAATGAACAACAGAGCGGAAGGTCGCACCGTCTCCACCGACGGTGAAAAGGCAGGCGGTCGACGCTGAAACTCAGGCTCGCCTTCTGCATTCTCAGTCCAGTCACATTCTCTCAGTATTCTTCCGCGCTTTAATCGGCGATTAATGAACGCTTCAAACGCAGAAACGCTGTCAAGCATTACTTTCCGGACCGTCCGGAAGTCCCTTCACGCTAGAAGATGTACGATCGGTCGGGCTGAGGACAGAAATGAGAAGCTGGGAGGTGATCTCTGGAAAGGGCAAAGGGCTGGAGGAGAAGGAGTCTGATAGAATGGATCATGGGGAAAATGGATTGGGAGGTACCGGGGGAAATGATGGGCGGCTCGAGAAGAGGTATGATATCAATAGAGAAATGAGACAGAGGGAAGGGCAATGGATCAATATCGGAATGGAGAAATCGATGTTCATGCCGTCAGATCGTAGATTAACTAGACTGAAAATAAGTTGTTACTAGTTCAAGCTGAGATTCGGTTCATCATCTATAAGGAGAAGCGCTGTCGACGTTTCGGGCCGAGACCCTTCGTCAGGTCCGATACGTCGACAGGACTTCTCCCTACAGATGCTGCCTGGTCTGTTGCGTTCCATCAGCATTTGTGTGTGTGTTGCTTGAATTTCGAGCATCTGCAGATTTCCTCGTGTTTTCCTGTAGGAATGGAAATTGGATTGACATTGATATGATTGGTTATCAGGAAATGAAGAATTTTGCGAATGGAGTTGAACTGCTCGACAAAGCGAGAATTAATTTGATTCATGGTTTGCATGGGTTCATCATCTTCGTGAACGTGGATGCTGCGGATTCTTCACTACGTTACACCCACATAAAAAGAGCATTGTCTTTCTGATATCTCTGCTGCAAGATCGACAAACGAGCCAATTTGCAAGGTGAAAGAGAGCAGCCAATGAGAGTACAACCTTGGTGACAAAGCAATTGGGCGAGATCAACAATAACGACAATGAGATCGACAGGTGAGCTTGAGAGTGTTTAACAACAACTTTCACTGTCTTCTCGATTCGTCTTTATTTCCTATTTGAGATTTGGCAATTCCCCGTCAGCTCTGTAGACATCATCGCAATTGGGATTTTACCTGAATTGCATCATGCTTATTTTTGTCCTATCCTTATACAAGATCGAATATTTAGCGTGCTGGAGCGAGTATAAATGATTGGAGATTCATCAGCTCAGAGTTTCATCTGCGAGATCGCAGGCAGCTGGAAGACAGGCTGAATCTCATTCAGCATGCTTGAAACATTTTACCGTGTGAGAAAGATATATTTCATGGCCATTGCCGTCATTGGTGTTCCTGGTAAGAACCGAGACGAACTGACAAACGTTTGTTTATTTGTTGCTCTGGGTACGCGGTGTTTGGACTTGTTCAGTTGCCGACGGCTTTGTGATACCAGTGTATCGGTGAGTGCGGTGCAGTCGTTCTGACGAAACCCTGTTCATTCAGAAGTTTCCTTGCAGTTTAATTCCTGGCTGAATATAAACCGGCAGTTGAAAGAGGTGCAGAGTTGAATATCTGAGAGATGCATTCATTTTGTGGATACATGGTAGGCGGTTTTGATTTATCAATGCAAGTTCTCTGTCACAACAAACACCGATCACCACTTTTAAGGGCTACTTGGAATTATTCGATGCCAATGGCGTGTCAAGCTTTAAGCTTAATTTTGAAGATATTGCGCTGTGCTTTAAGAAATGGATAAAGGTTGAAAAGTAACGTGGGAAAGGAAACCGGAGTGAGATTAAGCGGAGGACGGTAGACATATCTTGTGAGTTAGACACCGAACCGCGGAGAGTTTTGAGAATGCAGATAGTGTCTGTGCGCGTTTTCGTATACCAGGGTTTGTTCCCCCGCCCTGCTTTCCGTGGTGAAGAGGGAGGTAAGCGGTAACCCAGTGGTGTCAGCTGGATGTCAGACTGAACACATAAAATACTCCACTCTGGAGCAATGAGGGTCGAAACATTTGAAATAATGCTTCAGTAATTTGGAGCAACTCCAAAAGAGGCAGATATTTTGAAGTAGCTAGTCGTTTTTTTCAACTGGTCAGGCAGAATTTCAAAATTTCAACAGGTCTGGCAGAAACTTTAAAAGAGAATTGGAACTTTCTGATCGGATATTTTGAGGTAGTGTAAATAGGGCCCCGGCCAAGAGTAGCTGCTTAATTACAAAAAAAAACGACCTAAGCGGGGCCCCTGTGTGCGGGTGATAAGCGGGAGTCCAGGTGGAAACAAAGACTTGCGAACGGCGGAAATAAATTTGTTCTGAGCTTTATAATGAAAAGAGGTGGAGGGAGGGGGGCTTCGCTCTATGGGGAGTGTGGCAGTACATAGGTGACGGGAACGCGGCAATCAGAGTCACAGACAAAGTTGCCGTCGTATTGTGGCCTTAAACTTTTCTCCAAATCCTTGTGGTTGGAGATATGTATAAATTCACACAAAATGCCCCCCGTAATCAGTTGACAATGCCTGTTGTGCATTGTTTTGTGCACAGTTTGATTGTTCTCAATTTCCAGTTTATCTTTTCCCTGTGATCAACGGTTCGGCGAGACAGTGATTCCCTTACTCATTTCCATGCTTCCCCAGTGAATCTAGTGGCGATTGTGATCCTGTCCCGCGGAAAGTGCGGCCTCTCTACCTGCACCACTCGCTACCTTGTGGCCATGGCAATCGCAGATCTACTAACCATCATCTTTGATGTCCTACTGCGGCGGATCAGTTATTATTACTTTTCCGGGACTTTCCTGGACATCACCCCCATATGCAGTGCGAATACTGTCCTGAGAGCGGCAGCCACAGACTGGTCTGTCTGGTTCACCGTCACTTTTACGTTTGATCGGTTTGTCGCCATCTGTTGCCAGAAGCTGAAAGCAAAGTATTGCACCGCGAAAACTGCAGCTGTAGTTCTGACAACAACCGGCGTTCTGCTCTGTTTTAAAAATGTGCCCTATTTCTTCAGATATGACCCTGCGAAAGTGATTGATAATATACCCTGGGACTGCATTCGAAAACCGAGCTACTATACAGATTCCGCGTGGAAGGGATATAGGATGTTTTCTACGGTTCTAACGCCATTACTGCCGTTCATGTTAATACTACTGTCCAATGCTCTGACCGTCAGATACATTTTAGTGACAAGTCGCGTCCGTAAGGGGCTGAGGGGTCAGAACAAGGCAGAGAACCGCAGTGACCCGGAGATGGAGAGCAGAAGGAGGTCTGTGATCTTACTTCTCACCATCTCCGGGAGCTTTATCATCCTGTGGTCGGTGAATGTTGCCGAATTCCTCTATAACACCATTGCCGGATTGGACCAAAATAATTACAACGATTTCGAATACATATTCGAACACTCTGGATACATGCTGAAGATATTAAGTTGCTGCACAAATACGTTTATTTATGGGATAACTCAGGTCAAGTTCAGAGAGCAGTTCATTAGCGCAGCGAAATATCCGCTCTCGTCAATTATCCATTCCATTAAATAACAAAATATTTAGGTTCTTTTCAGAGGCGGTCACAGTGTTTTCCGTCTTGTCACAGCAGAACTGGTCGTCATCGTAATACATGTCAGCTGCTAGAATCAAATTGGTTTAGAGCCCGGGAGAACACGGGAACTGACCCATAGGCACTCCACGAAAGTGAGACGACATATTACTAATCATTAAACTTATCCTTCCATTTATTTTATAAGCATATCCCTCCTTCGTAACAGCCACACACACCCCTGTCGATAATAAATCCCATACTACAGCTTCAATATTCATTGGTCAGGTGACGTAGAAAACCGTTGCTTCTCGGAAACGGGGAGAAACGGAGGGCCTCGCGGAAATTCTGCTGTCACAAGGAGAACGGGCTGAATGCACACTGAGCGACAAGGTCATAACGGCACTGGTGCGTGTTCGGATTGATTTGGCAGCGCCGTAAAGAGACGTAACTGATTGCATCTAACAACGGCATCCCGTCAACACGCTATGGTCAGACAACGTCCACGGGTACGTAGATCGTAACTTCAATAGGTCGAGTCAACTGTCGAGTTTACCAGTGTCCAGTGAGTTTACATCAGCTTTGTGATGCGTTCACCTGCACGGGGAACGTCTCCGCAAGATCCAATTATCATCTGCAGAAAGTTTATTCCTGAAGGTGGCTTGTACGAATTTGTAAGAAGGGCATCTTTCCTCCTGAATTCTGCGGGTGTTGGGGGGGGGGGTGAGGCAAAAGAGATTTTTTTTGTGATTTTAATGACTTTTAATGTCTCCTCAATGTCTAACAACATTCCAGTTATTATAATTCTGTTTGGTATTGAGGCTTCTTGGAGATTTACGAAAATATTGTCGTGTCGGCCTGATTGTTTACTTTTATTTTGTAGTGACTGTGCTGAAACCGGTTGTAGATATCACTGTTCATGTACTATAACCTTTCTACACTCCCTGTAAAGTCAGCAAGTTCCTGCTGTTTCTCACATGGATTTCAGAATGTTGTGTATGCTTGGAATGGGTCTAATAAGTAAGTTGCTCTGGCTTGCTTATCCTGTAATATTTCACCTTGACGGTTATATTGAATTATCCTATCTGTAATAATTGATCGGTCTCAATAAAAATCTAGGACACTGTCTCTAACATTGGATTAATATGTATAGTAATGCATGGCATCTTTTCATGAGCTTGTGTTTTATAGCAAGAATCTGGAGAATGATATGTTTTGTTATTTGATTCAGCCTGTGTAAAGTGTTGAATACTCTTTGGTTTCTATCACGTGACCTGGAAGACTGACGCGCCTTCAGGGTTCCGGAAATTCGCGGAGCTGGGGGCGGTCGGATTCGAGGTCGGTGCCGCTGCAGGAACCTGGTGTGCCGTTGGAGAAGGAGGATCTAAAGCAGCAAACTGGCTGCTGACTGTGTCCCCAGAGACCCGAATCCTTTGGGCAGAGAGCTCGGAAAAACACGACGCAACAGACCTTGAACATCGTAAACCAGATGTTTTTCTGTTATGTGTCCCCTCTCGCTGTGAATAAGCTACATTTTTTCCCTGATGATGGAAAGAGTGAGCTGTGATATGTCGTATTACCGGGTGAACGAGTAGTCTTTGGTGTGCTGAAAGTCTGTGTCTTTATAGGTACTGTGCTGCAGACTTGAGTGCTCGGAGGCGAGTGCCGATGCTGGTGGGGAGGGGATCGTTGCGCTGCTGCTGCTTATGCGTGAGAGGGGGGGTGTTTTAGGGTTCTAACATTTAACTATCATTCATTATATGTGGCACTCCTCTGTTTTCGTGGATGTTTGCAAAGAACAAGCATTATATTGTGTACATTTCTCTGACATTAAATGAATCTTTGAAACGTTTGATCAGTTTTTGGTTTCTCGTGGCATTTAGATCCGTTTTCATTGCCTTGAATTTGTTAGTCGTTTGTGGTGTAATTATGATATTTTTCTGTTAATCACCTGCTCCTATATTGCCACAGGGGAAATGAAGTTTATAGTTATATAGGTAAGAGAGAGACATCCAGATCCCTCAGCCCACAAACATAATCAGTCCACTGGTCCCCGACGCCCCCAAGTGACCACAACAGAGCTTGACTTCTGCTGAGGGAAGCCATGGGAGGGCAGCTACGGTACCGTGTAGCATCGTCGCTGGAAACACTCACTCCGGACGACTGCAAAGAGGCGGCATCGTGGTTTGAGGCCTAGTACTCGCTACCACCGAAGACTCGCCACCTCCATTTGCGCCTGCTCTCATTCAATAAATTAGCGAATCCAACTGGGGACGTATCAGGGGAGAGACAGAAAAAGAAATGGGACGAGGGAGAGAGGGGAACTGTGAAGAGGATAGGAGGGTTTGACAGGTGAGAGCAAACAGACAGTCAGATAGGCGTGCAAGAAACTAGAGGAGGAGGAACAACAGAACAAGACAGACTGAAATGCGAGAGAATCTGATACTGGAGGGAAAGGGGCACAATGGGCTGCGGGAGAGAAACTCTAGGGTGGAGAGTGGGAGGAGAGAGGGACAATGGGATGAAAAAGAGACAGGGAGACACAAACGAGAGAGAGACAGACTAGAAAGAGAAATAGGCTAAGGTAGTGAGAGAAAGAGAAAGAGAGACAGAGAGAGAGATTGTGTGTCTGATAATGACTGGGTAGAGCGACAGAACTGGGGAAAGGTGCCGATATGTCAGGGAGATAGGGGAAAGAGAATGGCAATATGGACGGAGCGGGAGAGAGAAGGAGAGTCGTTTGTGGGAGCCACTTTGCGGAAAAAAGGAGAGTATGGAAGACATCCTAGAAAGTATGCGAAAGACGGAGAGACAGGGTTATTTTGGGAAGAGTCGGACTGGGCGGCAGAGAGATTAGGGGGAAAAGACGATCTGGGGATATGGTTAAAGCAACAGAAAAGGAGAAAGTCGGTGTTGAAAGGGAATCTGCGGCGTCAGAGAGAGACTCGGGCAGACATAGTGGAGGATATACTTTTGTAATGTGGAGTAAAATCCATACTTTATTGTTTCACAATCTGTACCAGCACCCACCTTTCGTAAACGGAGGAACACACACCAATCCCGCTGGTCTGTGTCAGTCCCAAAGCATTCCGCCTTTCCTGCTGTGCCCCATAGCCACGTGTCACCCCAAACTAAGTACATTGACCCTTCTTTGCCCTACTCACTCCTCACAGTCCTGTGTCCGTCTGCCTACGGAGCTGTCAGTCCTGAAAGGGTCGCACTGTCCCGCTCTCTCCACAGATCCCATGTTGGTTACCAAAGTAATGAATTGGGTAAGTGAAGGCTGTGCTCTTGGAAATGCACAACAGAAATGTGATAATATTTAATAAAATGTGATAATATATTGGCACGTCCTACTGAAACAGGGGAAGAACGGTACAGTGAAGGTATCATGTTTTACAAGAGATGTGGATCATCAATTCAAGAGTAAGAAACAAGCTGATTTAAGGTTTAGCAAGCTAGGATCAGGTTGAAGGTAGGCAGGGACGAACTGACGAATGGAATTAAGAGAACTAGAAATGTTTACAGAAAGTCTACACTAAGGATAAAGGATAACCCTAAGACTTACTAGTTTGACGTGAAGAAGATGAGGCTGACTGGATTGAGCGCATGACCGGTCAGATGAAACACGCACATGCAGTTGCGGGATGTAGGGCTGCATCTTAATGAAGACCTTACCTCAGTATTCACCAGGGAGAGGTATCTGGAGAGTTGTGAGCGGAGTGCTAAACCGGTTGATTCGCGGCAACATGTCGAGGGATAAAATAAGGATCTTCTAGAGTTTCTGAAAAACATTAGTATGGATAAGTGTGGTCAGGACGCACCTCGGGTTACTACGGGAATTGGGGAAGAGATTGGAGCACCTGTCGGGATGTGGGACCTTGTCAATGGCCGTAATAAAACGTGTGTCAGCAACATCCATAGCTCTATCTTCGTCAATCACCATTGTCACATCACCAGAAATTTCAACCAAGTTTATACGACACGACTTTCCTCGTACAAGTCATACCCGTTCTTTCTTAAAAGGCGATGGTCTTCCAAATGCCCATAAATCCTATCTCTCAACTCCGGGTATTTTGTGCAGTAACTTCCCCAGCACTGACGACAACTCAACCATTTTGTATTTTGCAGGTCTTTCCCTTGTTCCCGTTTGGAATAATGGATCAAGATTGGGTACTCACCAGCCTTAAGTGACTCGCGGGTGGCTAGAGAGGTCAGATAGAAATTGAGCAAGTCCCCAGCAATCCCTTCACTTGTCTTACCCTGGGACATCCAACACGGATGAAAGAGAAATGGAGGTTTATGGGGTAGTGTGGGTTTAGTACAATTTTTTAAGTATTATATTGATCGGCACAACATGGAGTGCTGAAGGGTCTATTCTGTGTTGCAGTGTTCTATGGTTCTATGCTTTGTCAGAACGTCAGAGAATTCAGCGAGTGTGCAAAGCATAACCTGCTTTCGCAAAACAGCACTGACTATCCATAATCAGGTTATGGTTCTCCAAATTGTCGGAAATCCTATTTCTAGGAATTCTGTGCAATATTTTGTCAACACTGAAGTAAGACTCACTGGGCATTAATTTACAAGGTTATTACTACAGCCTTTTGTGAACCAAGGACTAATATGTTCCACACTCAAAATCTCTGAAGCTGCTTCTGTGGCCAGTGATATCAGAGCCTCATCCAAACATTTAAGATGTGTTGGACATTTGGATTCTTAACTGGCTTGGCCATAACAGACAGAGGGATGTAAACGAATTGACTTATTCGAGCTGCAGGTCTGTGTTTAGTAGTGTTCCGAAGGGATCTGATTAGGAACCTCTGCAGTTGCACATATTGTTGGGGAAGTGGCAGTTGGTGTAGTACCTAGCCAAATATTAAACGTTGCAATTCGACATGGATTCTCAGAGCCGGGAGTCATAGTGGGGATAACCTCCCATTACCTTTAAATTGTTTCAACTGGCGTGCGTCACTAACAGCCACTAACAGTCTTAAAGTTTGACTTAGTTATTAGGCCCGGCGGAATTGTTACTGCTGACAAGAGAAGAGGCAAAGGCGGACCACTGGCGCCTCAAAACCATTTACTTCGGGAAAATGGGGCTTGTCAGCCTTGGGCAGCAGCCCGCCGAGAGGAACGCTGATTTTAAACCTCTGCAGACTTGCAGCCACACCCTCCCGTGCGAAAGGATTCGGGATTAAACCCCGAGGAAGAAATCCGGAGCCGGCGTCCCGAAGGCAGATTTATGTTATTTACAGCATTACTCTGGTAATCTCTGCGATGACACTGGTGCCAAGCTGTACCGACGCCTGCCTTTCCCTTGGACTACATCAGTGATGTGCAGAGGGGGAGCTCCCTGCGTGTCCAAACTTCCAGCCCAGGCTTGCGCCCTAGAGAGCACACAATACACCAGAGACGCAACCCGACTGTCCCCTGGGACCGACGCCTGTCTACTACTACTTATAGCAAGTGTGAAGAGACATTTCCCTGTTAAATGAAAGAATGTTAAACGTGTTGATGAGCAGCAAGATCCTGAGGACCAAGTTCATAATTCCCTGTAAGTGGCTACATTAATTGCTCAAGTGGTGAAGAAGACATATAGCATGTTTGCATTTGCTAGTCAAGAAATTGAGTTTAATTGTCAGGAGGCTATGTTGCAGATTTATAAAACTGAAGTTACGTCACATCTGTAGTATTTCATACAGTTCTCTTCACCCCATTAGATATGAATGTCAAGGTTTTGGAGAGGGTCCTCGATGAGATTTACCAGTATGTCGCCTGGATTGGAGGACGCATGCTATAATGATTGTTTGGCCAAACTTGCGTTCTTTTCTCGAAGTGGCGTAGGGGGGAATGCGGGTAGTTTTGGAAGAGGTTTTAACGATGTTTGAGAGACATAGACAAAGTAGACAGACGCTATATTGTTCCAGTGTTGAAATACCTACTACCAGAAGCCATGGATTTTAGATGAGAGGAGATACGCTCAAAGGAATGGATGAGGCCGTTTCTTTGACACAAAATGTTGGGTGGCTGGAATACGCACCAGGTGTGGTGTTGAGGCAGATACATGTTCTATGATTATGTTATGTGACATTGTTTGTTTTACAGTGTTTCAATACTGGTTCAATATTCGGTTCAGCGTGTGTTATTTTTATTATTTACCATACGGAACTCCAAAACTTCTTTCAGCATTTTGTTCAACTTCGCCGACCCATTCCTCACTTCTACAAACGATTTCTACACCGAGATCAGCCCAAGCGACTGGGAACCTTTCCCCATCACCAGGTTGAGGAAGAGCCGGGAATCCTCTGTCCGGGTTCCCTTCTCTGTGAGTTCTGTGATTTCCTGTGAACAATGAACTTGTTGAGTGACAGGCAGAGTGAAGGAAAATGGAAATTAAAAAAAAAATATAGATCAGCTGAGTGATGCGACGTCCCAGTGACTTTGAAAACAGGAACAGTCACTGGGCAGCCTTCTCACCTATTCTGTAAATTTCTGGGTTCAGTCATTGGCAACAAAGAACTGTGGACATTACAAAGCAGAATATTATTAGAGTCGCAGAGCACAAACGCACAGAAACAAAACCTTCGATCCTTCTGATTAATGCCGAATTGATTTTCTGCCTCGTCCCACCTACCTGCACAAAAGTCCTCTGGCCACCTCCCATCAATGTACTTACCTAACATTCCTTAAGTGTCGAAATCGAACCCGCATCCATTATTTCCACAGGCAGCTCTTTCCACACTCTCACCAGCTTTGAGTGAAGAGGCTCCCTCCTCAATTTCCCCTAAAATACATCACATCCACACTAATCTGCAGGAAGAAGGTAGAAGATGTTTTGAAAAAGAAAGGCGGGTGTTGAGGGGCAGGTGCCTGAAGGACGAGATAATGGTAAGGAAAGGAAGAGGCCAAGTGTGGAGAGGGAAACCGAACAGTTTGTTTATACTTACCATATTTCAAAAAAAATTAAAACACTTGAGCTTACTTACTGTAAATCTACTACCCATACCCGGAACATTCACAAACATATTATTGATATAGGTGATAAGTAGCAATGGGCGTAACGCTAGGAAGCATCAATAGGCACAGTCCAATAGACAACCTCGCACCATCACACTCTGCTTCCTGCCATCAAGCCAACTGTGCATCCAGTTATCCAGCTCTCCCTGGACCCCATGCCATCTGACTTTCAACAGCAACTTTCATGCTACACGTTACCAACGGCCTCACCGCTGCCCATATAAGCCATATTCCTGGGACAGGGTCTCAACGTTTAAGAGCATAGATTTAAGCAGAAGAATGAGGACAAAAACTTTTAGTCAAAGGGTAGTTAAAATTTGGAACAATCTGCCCAAGTTGGTGGGGAAGCTATGAACGGGTATTTAACCTGCCGAGGAGCAGTGGGCTATGAACCCAGTGCTGATAAACGGGACCAGTGTAGACTGTGAGAGGATGGGCAATACAGGTATGGCCGTCCAAAGGCCTGTTTCCGTGCCGTGATCCACAACTCCGGACATGCTAAATTAAAGGTAGTGGCGCCGCAGGGCATTGGATTTCAAAACTACACATCCCTCTCCAACTTGAAATAAACCATATTGCATCAGTTGTCGCCACTGCGGAAGTCTGTTTCTGTCCAGGTAACATTGTTACTTGAACCATCTCACTGAGGGTCTGGTGGAGACCCAACCCCTGCCCTCTGCACATGTGATCACATCTCCCCTGCTTCTGAAATTTCAAACACCCTCAGAATGATTTTTTATTAATTCTGAAGGCTATGGTACATTTGGCTCGTGGTCAGAGCTGACAAGTCTTCTCACAGCTGGTTCCACCTGTTGGTGTGTCCTCTTTCCACCACCTCCAGAGAAGCTGCATTTCCACACGAACTCCTCACTTGGGACGACTGTCTGTAGCCGTGACACAGGAAACCACGTCGCTGTCACTCTCCTGATACCATGTCTGATTTGCTCATTTCTGGGTATCCTCCTGGATCACTATTCTTCTCAACAAAACTCTTCCTCAGTTGCCTCCTGTGAAATTATAAACATCAATTAAAACGATTTATCAGACAGCTCCTGTAGACCCATCAGACTCATTTCTGATCATGAGTCCCCAGTAAATACCCTCTCTTCAACCTTACCCTTTTCCTTTTGCAACCTCTGGATAAGCCAGCTGATCTGAGCTCACTGTAAGACCATAAGGTACAGGAGCAGAATTAGGCCATTTGGCCCAATAAGTCTGCATTCGCCTTTTCATTCTGGCTGATTTAAGCTTTCTCTCGGCTCTACTCTACCCGCCTTCTTCCTGTGTCCCTACATGCCCTGAGCAATCAAAAATCTCTCAAACTCTGCCGTAAATATATACAACAAGTTGAGTTCCACAGCTGACCGTGGCAAAGAGTTCCACAGATTCACCACTCACTGCCTAAATAAATTCTTCATCCTCTCCGTTCTAAAGGGACGTCCCTATGTTCTGCGGCTGTGTAAGGACATTTGTCTCTCGCCAGACAAACACATGAACTTCTCTGATATATAGGTCGCTCACTGCCCCTTCCCTATCTGCATATATTGTCGCTCTCCACGGTAATGCCGTCTAAAAATTATTGGATTCCCGATGACCGTCAGTACGGATCAGCGTTGTCTGGGTAATCCCCTGAAAAAGTTGATACGCACTCTGTGAACAATTGTACATTTTAACGCTCATTCCGGACTGCCCCTAAAGTTTGAACCTTTCACGATGAGCCCTCAGAAATATTTACGCTATCTCGTTTATTTGCGATCTCCTTCTGACGTACTTTAAATATTCACTCCCATCTCTCTCTCTCTCGCTCACCCATTTAAACTTTGATGCTGTCATACTGAATCTCAATAAATACTAAATATTAAATTATCTCTATCATATATTCGTGCTTTCTCTGTAACCTCTTGTTAGTATAGACGCTGTCCCTCTGACCAATTGTAATTATTAATGCTTTCTGCTGATTCTATCAAAGCATTCATCTTCTCCCTTTTGCAAAAAGTCCAACAAACCAAGGACACCTTGGTATTTCTGAACTAAAATATTCCTGCAATTGAAGCGAAATCCCTATTAGCATTTTGTTTTCATCCTAATTTTGATAGTACATCCTTTCGATTTTTTTTTCTATCTGCTCCGAATTGCGAACCATACTAAACCAGCATTGTTCAATTATAAACACAAGAGATTCTGTCGATGCTACAGATCTTGAGCAACAGCCGCAAACTGCTGGAGGAACTCGCGCGCCATCTATGGAAGGGATGGACCCTTCATCGCTGCGTCCATTGTAAACACCTGAGAAGTTTAATTCATAGGTTTAGAGATGCTTCATTCATTCTTGACGGGGCCACAGGCATTTGGATTGCATTGCCGAACACATGATGCAAGACTGACATGTCTCCCGCATTATCAGATTTTCCAGTTGTTTGAATCTCGCAATTACATCACAATTAACCAAATTTAGGGTGCCCGGTAGTAATTTCACTCTGTTGTTTCTGAAAAGCGCTGAAACACTTCCCTTGGGGCTTGCATATGTAATAAAGGCTCAAGTAAATTCCCATTCCAGTGTTCCACTCGCAAAGATTGCTGACAAAATGATCGGAGCGGAATAGACTCAAACAGAAATGTGGCAAATACTTGCAAGTGACAGTGGAATATTATACGTCATTGTGACCACCATTGGAGTTCCTGGTAAGCGAGATTAATGTTTGAAATTCTGTCACTGCTTGTGTGGGCTGCTGGAACTCCCGTAAAGGTAACTATATCAGCTTTGGTAACTGTAAAACGGATACAATCGGGAAATCCACTTCATGAAGGTCAATATCCGGAGCGACATCCGTCTTAAATTAAGCATCAGTGTTATGACTTGAGCTTGAAGGAGTCGTCGTGCACGACCTTAGTGAAGTATTTTGGGTGGCCCGATTCGTTTGTGCAGAGGTTAACAGTGGTTTGAATGGGAAGCATGAAGCTTCACAGTACCGGCTCAATTCCCGCGATGTTTGTAAGGAGTTACTACATTCCCATCGCGATAGCGTGGATTTCCTCCGGGTACTCCGGCTTCCCCCCACAGCCCAAAGCCGTACCGGTTGGTAGATTAATTGTAAATTGTCCCATGATGAGGATAGGATTAAAATGGGGGATTGCTAGGCCTGCCATGTGCTGTATTTCAAATAAAAACATAAGTATCATTGATATGAACTGAACGATTAATAGATCACTAAAAGTTAGTTATATTCTAGCGTGGAACATATAGCAATGTGAACTCTGCACAGTGGCATCCCCGTCACTGCGGCCTATTCTCCAATTCGTGATAAATCCGTTCTAAAGTATCGGGACTGGCCGTCACTGTAGAACTGCAATCCACGAGAAGATCAATATTGCTGCATGATCTTTAATTAAACGCGCTTTTCCTCTGAAGACTGCATTTCTAGAGACAACCAGATCCAGATAAATCTGCAAAATTTATAACCGATGCCTTTTGGTATGAGGGACCAACCAGCTGAGGAAATAGGGGAGTTTGGAATAAAAAGGCAAATTACCGGAGGAACACAACGGATCAAGCAGCATCTTTGGAGACAAAGGAAATGCCGACGTTTTGGGTGCGGAACCCTATGTTTGTCGCTATACAAAACTTCGATCTGAGTCGTCAATCACCCATTTACGTTCACAAATTGATTCAAAGCCAACTTTAAATCAAAAAGGAAGGTTCAATTTTCCCGATGTGCTGCAGAGTATTTACTCTGACCCGATGCATATTATTTCACTAAGAGATTTGAATTTGCCATCAGATCCAATGAATGAGAGATCAGCTGATGTCTGTTTATTTTTTTTATTTTTTGACACCCTGGTAAATTTAATGGCGATTATAATCCTGTCCGGGGTAAATGCGGTATCTGCACTTGCACCTGGTGGCCATGGCGGTGGCGGATCTATCGGTCATTGTTACCGAAGTTATCTTGATTCAAATTAATTATCATTACTTCTCACTGAGTTTCCTGGACATCACTCCAGTGTGCGCTGTTACAGACATATTGAGTCCAATAACCACAAATTGCTCAGTCTGGTTCACCGTCACATTCACATTTGATCGATTTGTGCCATACGTTGTCAAAAGCTGAAAACTAAAAATTGCACCGAGAAATCTGTGGCTGTTTTGCAAACAACAACTGGTATTGTTCTTTGAAAAATATTCCGTTTTTCTTCACAACGGAACATGGAAAATGATTGAAAATCTCCCGTGGTACTGCGATCCCAAGCCAAGTTATTTCACTGACAAATGTAGGGTTGGACCTGACTGGTTCGATACCGCTTTAACACCACTGCTGCCATTCGCTATAATTCTGACGGTCGGGCACTTATTAGTCGCCAGTCGTGTCCCCAGGGGACTCAGAGGTCAGAGTAAATGAGCGAACAGTAGAGACCCAGAGATGGAGAACAGGAAGAGGTCTATGGTTTTGCTCTTCACCCTCTCTGGAAGCTTTAACCTCCTGTGGCTGACGGTTGTCGTATAATTCGTCTATAACCGGGCAAAGGGGCAGGAGAGGCGAGCATTGGTTCCGGAAATATTTTGGCACAAGTTGGCTACGCGTTAGCGAACTTAAGTTGCTGCACCGATACCTTTAACTACGCAGTGACTCAGTCCGTGTTCAGGGAGCAGTGAAAGAGCTCGTTGAAAGATCCAGTCACCTCAGTAGGCCGGTTCTTAAAAAAAAAAGCTGCGAACTGAGCTCAGCCCAACCGCCCAGGACCAGGCCCCTGCTTTGCGCCGTCTCAACTCCAGTAGCTGAGAAAGTACTGAACACCCAGTATTCAGCAAGAGTCGAGATCTCCAAACATGCACTGACCCAGCTTCCAGTGCAGCATTTATTCCCGTTTTCTCTAGGTTCAGCACCAGCCAGAGCACAGGTAAAATTATCATGTTTTGTGTGTCTGTATTCACAATAATAAAAGGAACATTTTCAAACAGTCAGCCGGCTGGACAGAGTATATGCAAATAGATAGATAAAAAGACAGATCAGAATATGAAGATTGCAACACAGTCTGAATAATTTCGGCTCTCTATTTTGTCCAATAAGATGGCAAAACCAAAGACATTCCCTTAGTCAACATCGACCTTCCTTTCCTGATTCCAGCTTTATGTCTTCTTCCATATATTCATCACTTCATAGCCAACACTTCTCATTCTGCGGGAATTATTTCCAACTCTAAATTTGCCTTCGGCTTCATTAACCTTCTTCAAACCATGGTCACCGCATGGGCTCCAGTAATATCCTGGTTTCATTGGTTAGATGGGACAGTCCATGTTCCAGGCCTACACTCGTGACACTCCAAAATTCTTCAGCGGTATATCGACGGCTCTATTGATGCTACTTCCGGCACCCATGTGGAGCAAGGACATGTCAACAGCTTCCACCCTGCTGTCAAATTTACCTGCTCTATTTCCGAATCCTTTCTTCCTATTCTTAGTCGCTGAGTCCTTTCCCTTGGCATGTCTGCGGAAAACATTTCTAAATATCCTAAATCCAGAGGGCTAAACACCGAGCACCAGCTAATATCCTACTATAATAAAGAGACTATTAAACGATTGCTGCCATGAAGGATCAGGTAGCATTGAAGTACGTCTAATGTGACAGGAAATTTACTCGTATGCAGAACATTATAAACTCAGCAACTCTGATTGTGGAATTATTCATGAATCCTGACATCTGGAAAATCCACCACACAGTTACTGACTTCCACGGCGAAAACTGATGCAATAAGTTACAGCGCGACCGCCATTTCATTGTTCCCATTTACTGTCTGTGCAGCATCGTTTTACAGCTGTCCTATATCCACTCTCGACTCTTTCTCTTTCACTTTGTATATCGAAATAAATGTTGCTATCTCCTTTAATATGATTGGCTGGCGTTATTTCTTCTTCCTTTAATACCTACGTATTGACTTTTTTTGGTTGCCTTCAGTTTAAAACGTCCCAGTTCTCTAACCCCGATAATTCTTTCTCTTTTACGTGCCTAGTGTTTGACTATTAAGTTGGCTTTGTCTTCTCTTTTTCGACACAGTTCTGTCATTTTCCCTTTATGATACTTCTTCTCTTTGTAACTTATGTATCGCGTGCCTTCCCAAACCTTTCCGTAATCGCAGCCATTGCTACGACTGATAGAATCCCCACCCCCCAATCAATTCTGGCTAACTCTTCTCTCGTGCGTCTGTAATTTCCTTTACTCCACTGACATTCTGATACATCCGTCATCAGCTTTTCCTTCTTAAGTTTCAGGATGAATTCGATCACAGATCTATCTAAAATGAATCGACACCTTCCGATCCTATGGGTCTTTCTAATGATTTGATTTAACCTTTAGACAACAGATCCAAGCCGTCCTTCTATTTTTCTGCCTATCCTTCGATACAATGTGCATCCTTAACATTAAACTCACCGCTATAATCTTCTTTCACCTATGATTCAGTGATGCAACTACACGTCTGCCAATCTGTAACTGTGCTGTAAGTTCTTTTACCACATCCAGTGTACTGCGTGCATTAAATACAACATCATCAGTCCTGTATTCATCCACCTCGATTTTGCCTGCTGTTAACGTTGCAATATCCTCCTAACTGCAATCTGCAATTTTGCCCTATCAACGTCCTTTTTTATCTAGGAATCTCACTAAACACTGCCTCTGTTGGTAAACTAACTACAGCATTTTCAGCACTTTCACGCCGGTCCCCAATTTCCTGCCAAATTATTCTGTGGAAAATAAAAATAAAAATAGCAGTTTCCATGGATTTTCTAATATTATATGAATGTGGATACTACTCAAGTAACAGAATAATAAAATAAACCGAATTACTGACTTCGAGCACTGGTGTTTCTTGGTGTGATCTTCATTGGAGTGTAAAGTGTACAAAGCCGCAGCTTTTCCCTTTGCTTTCCAATAAATATAAAGTAATTTCTTACAAGGATTTTGATGCCGCTGAATTAAAGTATTTTCTGACATGCCTCAGAATCTGTGAGGGGTGGCTTGGACTACAACTGAGGCATTACCCCCAGAGGAACAGCCTCTACCGTAATTCATAGCAAAACATAGAAACATAGAAAACCTACAGCACAATACAGCCCCGTCGACCCACAAAGTTCTGCCGAACGTGTCCCTACTTTAGTAACTACTAAGAATACCCATAGCACTCTATATTTCTATGCTTAATGTACCTATCCAAATGTCTTTTCAGAAAGCCTAACATATCCGGCTCCACCAGCGTTGCCGGCAGACCGGTCAACAGACGCACCACTATCTGAGTGAAACAACTTAGTCCTGATACCTAATCTGTACCTACTCCCCAGCACCTTAAACGTGTGTCCTTTTGTGGCAACCATTTCAGCCCTGGTAGTCAAAAACCTTTGACAACCTACACGATCAATGTCTGTCATCACCTTCTACACCGCTATGAGGTCATCTCTCATCCTCTGTCGCCCTAAGGAGAAAAGGCCAAATTCTCTCAACCTATTCTCATAAGGTATGCTCCCCAATTCACGCAAAATCCATGTAAATCTCATGTGCACCCTTTCTTTGGCTTCCTGATCTTTCCTGCAGTGAGGCGACCAGAACTGAGGACGGTACTCCAAGTGGATCCGACCAGGGTCCTATGTAAGATTACCGTTTGACCCCTAAATTCAATTCCACGATTGATGTAGGCTAATACACCGTATGCCTTATTAACCACAATGTCAACCTGCGCAGCTGCTTTGAGCGTCCTATGGACTCGGACTCCAAGATCCCTCTGATCCTCCACAGTGCCAACAGTCTTACCATTTATACTATAATCTACCATCTTATTTGACCTACTAAAATCAATCACTTCACACTTAGGCAACACACAGACAATGCTGGTGGAACGCAGCAGGCCACGCAGCATCTATAAGGAGAAGACCTGTCGATGTTTCAGGCCGAGATCCTTCATCAGGGCTCAGAAGACTTAACGCTTCTCCCTGTAGATGCCTGGCCTGCTGTGATCCACCAGTTTTTGGGTGTGTTGCCTGAATTTCCAGCAACTGCAGATCTCCTCGTGTTCACTTCACACCTATCTGAGTTGAACGCCATCTGCCACTTCTCATCCCAGTAAGCATCCTATCAACGTCCCGCTGTAACCTTTGACAGCCCTCCACACTATCCACGAACAGTCCAACCTTTCCGTCATCAGCAAGCTTAATAACCCATCCCTCCACTTCCTCATCCAGGTCACTTAGAGTGATGCAATATAATGATAATGTCTGTATAACTGAGGCGTGGCCTCTGGTATGGGGTTCGGCTACTGGTATGGGCTGCAATGAAAGTATTTTTTTATTTTTTCTTGTTCTTTTATGATTCTGCAAAATTGGAAATTCGCGGGAAAATGAGACACAATAGACATCTTGAAAATTATTAAACTACAACTACTTGTAAACAACTACAGTCAGCCACTTGTATAGACTATGTGCAAAGAATGACTACCGGCCACTCAGTGACACGATCCACATTCTGCTCCATGACAGCTAATTCCATCATTCTCTGTTATTATAATCCTCTCTGAATCTCTCTCCCTGTCTTCCCTCTCTCCCCATGTCTGCTTTTCTTGTTTACTTGCTAACCCTGTTTAACATGTGTGCACGTTTGGACAGAAGCGGAGAGACTTTTTCTCTGTCATAACATAGCTGTTGAATTAGAAAGAAGCAAGGGACAGATTTTAAAATATTTGATTACAACCGAAGCTGTGCACAGACCACAGTTATACAGACTGCACCAGATATAGCAGTTGATGCTGCTCCGTTGGGAATAAAGAGGGTGAGAGAACACAATTCAGTCAGATGCACAGTACTGTATGTATTGACAATTGTCAGATGCAGAGTTTGTATTGACAAAAACATAAAAAATAAACCCTGAGCAGTAATCGCAGTGACTTTGCACAATTTGCCCTCCACGAAAGATCACAGAACTCCAACTGCCGTAACTGCACAAAGTCGGAAATGAGGCATAACTCAGGCACAGAATCGCAGAAGTTATCAATGTTCCAGTTCTTAAAATAAACAATCCAGTGAACGGAAGCAGGAACGGCGGCCCATACGATCCGTACCGCCGAAGCTGTCCTCATTTGCCCATATACCGTTCAAGCGTTCCCGTGGATGGACTGCTTAATTACAGTTTGAATGTTGTGGAAGTGAATACTTCAAACAGATCTTTCCATCTACTCGCTCAATCGCTCAATACATTAGTCAAAAGTGGTCCCTCACCTTCCTATTAATTCTCTCTCGTCACCCAAAATCACTGTAAATCAGTTAATGATTTTCTAAACTAGATGTCTGCAGAGACAACAGTATTTGTTAGTCTGGTCGGTGATGCTCCTAGATTACCAATGCCGTTATCATCATGGTCAGCAGTGACATTGCCAGTGTGTGCAATCAATTATTCTGGAAAAACAGCGTTAACATTAGTATTGTCACTGACGTTCTTATAAAATAAAACAAACTGTTCTCTGTGTTAAACTGAGGTGTCTCTTCCAGCGACGCAGCTTCTCCTGTGTTCGTTTCCGTACTGCAGCCAGTTTGTGTTCTTAATGCTTGCTTGGCTTCCTTTTTTTCCAGCTGTGGCAGAGAGAGGGGTCAGTGTGCTGAGTCCAGAATTGGTGAACGTGCAAACCCCTCATTGACATACTATTTCAAAATATACACAGCCATGTCGAAGCAACGAAGCAGACACATACTTCACAATATATTCAGAAAAGTTGTTTTAATCTGTTACATATCTATTTAGTAGGATATAGAATATATTAAAGCATATTTTAAATCTTTTTATAACTCGAAAGCGCAGTAAAGTTCATTTCTACAGTATAACGCTCTACACACTGTCGCACAGTAAGTGTTTTAGTGAAAATACTTTTCGATTCCCAGATCGGGACTATTACGTCTCGCCACTGAATACAAATGACCCTTGTTTTGCAATTTCATGTCATATTTCCACTGATCCGTACACGGTTCCAAATTTAAATTTGAACGAATGGGTCAAAGAAATAAATGTGAGTGGACTTCAATGTAAATGCACCAAATTCCGTTTCGTCTTAAAAATGAAAAATTGCGTCCCGAAGCTGGGAACTGAGAGAGAGAGCTGAACGAGAAGGATACCTCTTAGTAAACACAAAGTGCACTGCAGATGCTGTGGTCAAATCAAGAAGTACGGAGAAGCTGGATGAACTCAACAGGTCGGGCAACATCCGCTGAAAGAAGCAGTCAACGTTTCGGGTCGAAGCCCTTTGTCAGGAATGAAGAAGGAGGGGTCAGGCGCCCTATAAAGAAGGTGGGGAGAGGGTGGAAAGCCAATTAGATTAAGGGGTAGGTGAGGGGAAGCAGTGAGGGGATTAGCAGGAAAGGTGAAGAAGGAATCTGAGGGGAAAGCACTATGGGTAGTAGAAGAAGTCAGAGTCATGAGGGGTGATAGACAGCTAGAAGAGGAGACAGAGTAAAGGTGGATGAGGAAGTAAGAGGGAGGGAAGGTGGAGAATTTGATGTTCATTCCAAGGGGCTGGAGACTACCCAGACGGTCGATGAGGTGTTGTTCCTCCAAACGAAGTCAGACTTCATCATGGCAGCAGAAGAGGCCATGTACATATCCGAATGGGAACGAGAGGGAGAGTTGAAGAGAATGCCTACCTGGAGGTCCTGTCTGTTGTGGCTGACAGAGCGTAGGTGTTCGACGAAGCGGTCCCCCAATCTGCGGCGGGTCTCTCCGATGTAGAGGAGGCCGCACCCGGAGCACTAGATACAACAAATTACCCCATCAGACTCACAATTGAAGTGTTGCCTCACCTGGAAGGACAGTTTGCGGCCTTGCGTGGTGGCAGAAGATGTGTAGGGACAGGTGTAGCACTTACGCTTGCAGGGATAAGTATCAGGTGGGAGATCTGTGGGGAGGGTCGTGTGGACCAGGCAGTCGCAGAGGGAACGATCCCTGCGAAAATCTGAGAGGGGTAGCGAGGGAAAGATGTGCTTAGTGGTGGCGTCCTGTTGAAGGTGGCGGAAGTTGCGGAGGATAATATGCTGGATCCGGAGGCTGGTGGGGTGATTGATGAGGAGAAGGGGAACACGTCCCTGTTGTGGTGACGGGAGGATGGGTTGAGGGCCGAAGTGCGGGAAATGGAGGAGATGCGGGTGAGGACAACATTGATGACGGTAGTGGGGAAAACACGATTCATAAAGAAAGAGGAGACTGGGGATGTCCTGGAACGGAAAGCCTCATCCTTGGAGCAGATGCAGCGGAGACGGAGGAACTGCGAATAGGGAATAGAATGTTTGCCTTTGGCAGGGTGGGAAGAGGTACAATCAAGGTAGTTATGGGAGTCAATGTGTTTATAGAAGATGTCAGTGGACAGTCTAACTCCAGAGATAGAGACCGAGGGATCGAGAAAGGGAAGAGAATTTTCCGAGATGGACAAAGCGAATTTAGGGCTGGGTGAAAGTTCGAGGCAAAGTCAATGAAATTGACGAGCTCAGCATAACTCAGGATAACTCCTCCTCCTGGTTTCAAACACCATCTTCTGGAGTTTGTGCATATTCATCTGGTTGTGTCTCACACTACTGCCCGTCTGCGGAGACCTCTTTATTTTGCTGCCTGTCATGATTTGTCTCATTCGTGCAACATTTACAAATTATTTAAAAATCTTAAAAAAAACTGTCTCGTTTTTATTGTACACTGACATATCACTGAACATACTCCGTAATTCTGCAAGTACCGAACTATAACTGGTTAACTACAATTGATCTTGACGGTAATTAATCTGACTAGTGATGTGTAATTTTTTTTTCTCGTTAATCTGCAACGCCTGCTTGAAATAACAAAGACATGCACATTTATTTGAAGCATTCAGCACATTTTTTCAATAGTTAAGGATATCTAATTAATATTTACCTGCATACGGGGTGTATTGACAATTATATTTACTATTTTGTTCCAAGTATAAGGCATCAGAGGAAAACAAGTCTGTTGTGTAAAGCTGTTAGTGATAATGGTTCGCCAATCTTATGTTCCCCGGTGGTTTCCATTATCTGAATCCGTTGAATACCTATTTTTGTCATTCAGGTTCTTTTTCCACGAACTCATTGAACTTGATACGATTTTTCTTCATTCGGGCTGAATAAATAAAAGAATGTAATAAAACTTACAAATGAATAACACCGAATTCTATTTAGACATTGGGAAATAGAACTGTGCCAGTGCCTTAAAATATAAATAAGGCCCAATGTAATGATGGCAAAAAAAAAAAAAAATGACTGTGTAACGTTCTCCTTCGGGTGCAACGAAACGCCGAATTTAACGTCCGGATAAACCACAGCCAATGCAAACCAGATCGCAGTAAGATTAACCATTTACTGTTCACTCTTCACATTAACATATGGTGAAAACTGTTGATAAAACAATACAAGATTGATACAGTATTTGTTCCTTCCTTAATATCACATTTCAAGTGTAAATACTTGCAAAGGTGACTATAACTACATTACACTAAGGTGCAGTATACAGGGAGAGTTTACCTGCTCCATTGACTACTTTAAATACACTTCCATGCAAACTATCCGCGACTCTTTAACTAACGAAAGCATAAACATTATCTACCGTCGTTACTTCTAACAGGATCGGCATTAACATCTTAGTTCAATATATCGATTATCTATTAACTTACAGCGTTGCTCTCACTGTGATTTCTCATGCCTGCAAAACTGCTTCTGCTCAGGTGAGCCTCGTGGAAAGCCCCCACCCTCGCGCTAATTTCAAACCGGTGTTTTCCCACAAGACGCGGCGAAACCGGATGTGACGTCATCGCATGCCGATATATTTTACATGCAATGAATATACTTTAAACACTCCTAATTCTAACTAGAAAATACTATTGAATGAATTACTAAGCGAAAATATTATAAACTAAATAACTGTCGTAAAGACAGCACACTCCCCGCTTGACCTTCGTAAGGTCACAATGAGCAGAGTACAAAACTTAGTCTCTTAATCAGTCATTGGGTAGAAGTAGAATAACTTCTGTAACTGGCCTTTGGTAAATTTTCACATCGCCTTGGTCGGTTGTCTTCAATTCGATCTTCCTGACATGTCCATCCCCGCTAGGGAATGTAGCAGTGATTCTGGCCGTTGGCCAGCTGTTGCGGGTGGCTTGCTTGTCCCTGAGCAGGACTAAGTCTCCAACTTGAAGATTCCTGCGGGGTTCTGTCCACTTTCGTCTCTGTTGCAACGAGGGTAGATATTTCTGTCTCCAGCGGGACCAGAACTGATTTGCCAGAGCCTGGACTTGTCTCCATTGTTTCGTGTACAAATCCTTCTCTGAGAAGTCTCCTGGTGGAGGAGGTGCTCCTGCCTTCTGCGTAAGGAGCGTTGATGGCGAAAGTATAAAGGAGTTTTCTGGGTCAGAAGACACAGGTAGGAATGATTGTGCGTTTATAATGGCTGTGACCTCTGCCATTTGGGTGCACAGTACCTCGTGGGCCAATCGTGTGCGTTGCTGCATTTCAGGTTTCCTTTTCCGGGTTTTCCGTAAGGACGTGAACCGTTTGACTGCCTGCTCTTTGTTATCTGGTGAGCGCTGGCATGGTTCTCTGATAGGCAATGGGGCAACCCCATTATTTGCTTCATCTCTGAAGACCTTGGTGTCTTTGGTTTTTAAAGAAATGGTATCTTGAGCTGATTGTGCAAGTTTGTTGTCATACTTCGTTAGAGCGAAGACTGACTGGCCCAGCGACTCGTCGCTTGCCTCGCGCTTGTTAACGCCTTGTTGTGCTTCCTTGATGCACGGGACACTCGGGCAGGGTTGAAAGATTGAATGGCGGCCACTCTCTAGCACATTGGTCTTGAGTGTGTTAACCATCGGTTTGTGTACGTCACCGAGACACACCTCTCCTATCACCACCCAGCCCAGATCCAGACGTTGCGCGAAGGGGGCGTTGAGTGGTCCATTGATCTGCTGCCTAACCTTGTGTACCTGGATAACATCTCTTCCTAATAGCAGGAGTATTTCCGCTTTCGGATCCAGTTCTGGGATGTGTTTGGCGATGTGGTGGAGATGCGGCTGGTGTAGCACCGCACTTGGTGTCGGGATCTCAGCGCGGTTATTCATGATTTCATTGCACTCTGAGAGCGGAGGGAGACAGAGGACGACTTTACCATCCAGGGACTCGATCTGGACGCCTTCTGCCTTCCTTCCTTGGGTTTCCATGTTGCCTGAGCAAGTTTTGAGGTAGTATGGGAACCGCTCACTCTCAATGTTGAACAATTTAAAGAACTCTGGACTGACTAGTGAACGATTGCTCTGATCGTCCAGAATCACATAGGCTTTGATGGCCTTGTCTTTGGCTCCTTTAGGGTACACCTTAGTGAGGCAGATCTTGGAACAAGAACGACTTGACTGAGCTTGACCGCAAACTTCTGTACAGTTCGTGCTGACAGCTATTGACCTAGAGTGAGCCTCTCCCTCCCCGCCGTCCTGTTGTGGGGGTGAAGGAGCGCTCTCGGTTTGTGGTGACAGATCGGGATGCATGGCCTCGACGTGATCTGGGCTGTCACATTCCGGACACTTCACGGCGATCGTACACTCTCTGGCGAGGTGAGAGGTTGAAGAACAGCATCTAAAACATATTCTTTTCTCCTTGAGAAGAGCCGTCCTCTCTTCAAGGGGTTTTTCCCTAAACATTCTGCATGCTTTCAGGGGGTGAGGTTTGTTATGCAATGGACAATACTTGCCAGGGTCGTTGTTAGTTGTAAGGGCTTCGGTCTTGAGCACTGACACGGGTTTATCAATGTTGAAAACATTCGAAGAGGATCTACCTGGACCCACGAGGCTAGGGTCGTTTCGCCTCTTCGCCTCCTTGCACACAAACTCAGTGAGGTGCTCAAAGGGAGGAAATCGACCATCGTGGTCTTCCTTGTACTCTGAGGCAACAGTCAGCCACTTGTCCTGCAGCCCAAATGGAAGTTTGTCCACAATTGGTCTAATCCCGGATGGAGTATCTAGGAATACTAGACCAGCTGAATAGCCATCTTCTTTGGCGCCTTGGATCTCCATGAGTAAATCTCCGAATTCTCTTAACTTAAAGTGGTCTTTGGCTGACACCTTAGGAAAGTTTTCCAGACGTCGAAATAGCGCCGCTTCAATAATGTCGGGGGCCCCATATCTCTCCCAAAGTCTCTCCCACGCTTCGCTTAAGGCTAGCTCAGGTTTGTTGATGTACACTGAACGCATGCGTCTCACCTGGTCGCGTGATTCTTTCCCCAGCCATTTCGCCATAAGGTCCAACCTTTGGGTTGCACTGAGCTGGACCCCGTCGATCACGTTGGTGAATGTGGAGAGCCAAGCACGGTAATTTTCGGGTTTATCGTCAAACTGGTACAGTCCCGAAGTGACGAGATCCCGTCGTGCTAAATACTGCAGCGTGGGATCGGCTGCAAGCGGCATGCGGGCTGGAGAAGTACGTTGGCGCCTATATGACTGAGAACGCGCGTTTCTCATGGAATTTGCCATCCTGGATTCAACCTCCGCGTCTCTTCGCATCGAACTTCGTAACTTTGGTGTCAAAGAATATCGGTTGTCAGCTCTTTCATTCTTGACTTCATCGCGGAGCCGCGAGGGTAAATTCTCTTCCTCGTAGCTGGGGAAGTTATCGAATAGGTATGGAGAGGGGAGACGAGCCTGCCTGTCTGCTTGATATTGTACATAATCGCTCGTGCGTTCCAGTCTGGTCCTTTCTAAAGCAGAACTTGTTTCGGTCAGATCACGCGACCCTTCAGCTTCTTCTATGTACTCTGCTTCCACCATGGCAGCTTCTCCTTCTCCTTCTAGCTGCAGCACATGCAACTCTGTCGATATTTTTGTCATTTCCAACTGGGTTTCGGCTTCTCTGGCGGCCTCTTCTCTTTGTCTGGCGGCCCTTTCGGCTTCTTTGGTGGCCAGTTTCATTTTCAAAACTGCTTCTTGTTTGGCGTAATGCAGTCGTACCTTGGCGGCTTCTGCCTTGGCTCTTGCCTGTGTGGACTTACTTGATGTCGTTCTACTGCCCTTGTCGCTGGGCGCCATCGACTTGATCCCGGATCGAGCTGACATTGCAGCACTTGGAACACCTGATAACGCCCGGGTGGGCTTACTTGATGTCGGTTTACCGCCCTTGTCGCTGGGCGGCGTCGACTTGATGCTGGATTGAGCTGACATTGCAGCACTTGAAACACCTGATAATGCCGCTTTTTCACTGTAACGTTCTCCTTCGGGTGTAACGAAACGCCGAATTTAACGTCCGGATAAACCACAGCCAATGCAAACCAGATCGCAGTAAGATTAACCATTTACTGTTCACTCTTCACATTAACATATGGTGAAAACTGTTGATAAAACAATACAAGATTGATACAGTATTTGTTCCTTCCTTAATATCACATTTCAAGTGTAAATACTTGCAAAGGTGACTATAACTACATTACACTAAGATGCAGTATACAGGGAGAGTTTACCTGCTCCATTGACTACTTTAAATACACTTCCATGCAAACTATCCGCGTCTCTTTAACTAACGAAAGCATAAACATTATCTACCGTCGTTACTTCTAACAGGATCGGCATTAACATCTTAGTTCAATATATCGATTATCTATTAACTTACAGCGTTGCTCTCACTGTGATTTCTCATGCCTGCAAAACTGCTTCTGCTCAGGTGAGCCTCGTGGAAAGCCCCCACCCTCGCGCTAATTTCAAACCGGTGTTTTCCCACAAGACGCGGCGAAACCGGATGTGACGTCATCGCATGCCGATATATTTTACATGCAATGAATATACTTTAAACACTCCTAATTCTAACTAGAAAATACTATTGAATGAATTACTAAGCGAAAATATTATAAACTAAATAACTGTCGTAAAGACAGCACAGACTGAATAATCTCCTTAATCACCAGGTCACTCATGACCCAGAAAAATAATACCGATATCCGAGTTTCAACGTCTTGTTTCACTGCTGCTCGATAACTCGTTTAGTGGAAAGATGTTGATGGTGACAACGCGGCCAAACTTTAGCCATCTCTTTTGGGTGGATGCTGTGCGTGTCCCCTGTTTCAAATCAGTACTCAGTAATGACAAGCCGTACACAGGATGCGGTTAAATTTTTATGATTTAACAACTCTTACTTGAACTATGGGGTTAGTAGAGAAACAGAATATAAATAAAGTGCCACTGTATCTTTATTCAGTCTGTGCACAAATAATTCGTTGGCGCTCACGCAATATCCCCTTTCTAACATTCGATCTCCTCTGAAATCCGCTGGTCCCGAGGCCCCGCTCACGGTCCGCTCTGCTAGCCAGCTCACAGCACCATTTCGTGTGCGTCTTCTCTCTTCATCCCCATGGCACGTTCCCGTGCAAACAACAGCTTTCAGATACACATGAAAGAATAACAACTATCTCAATTGGTTAGAAAATGAATACATGTCCCGTTATCACTAATTATAACCCTAATATGCTGCCACAGAAAATCCACTACCTCAGTAGTTAACATTACGGAGATGCCGTTTTATTAGTCTTAGCCAGCAAGATGAAAGAAGAAACCCTTATAGTACATTGACGGAACATCCCTCTCCTCTGAAGTGTACAACCGGTAAAAACAAGTCCATAGCGATAAGTTTCATTAAAGTACTTTCCACGTAACATAGCCATCTAATGCTGTGCAGGGAACTGTAAATCACATTATTGATTGCACACTTGAGGTACTGATTCTCCAGTTTGTAATTTGCGGCGTTATCAACATTTTATTTGTTGCATGGAACGGGCATTGACAAACAAAGACATAGCTCATATATTCTAATGTCCAGCCACAATGTGGTTGGTGTTGATTGGGTATCATCAGTCACAGTGTGATTCTGCTGTGAAGCTTTTTAATAAAGAGCAAGGTTATTATGTTGTTATGGTCATATGGCCCTACATCTTGTTTTTGCTGTGTCCATCATGAGACTGCAAGCAAGGAAATTATCAGTATTCTTAGAGATGGTTTTGAACAAGCAATGATATTCTCTTTGTGAGAGATCGTTGGACTGAATGAGATGTGAGAATAACTGAGGGGTCTGGACAAGTAGTGACATTATGCATGTGCTTGGTGGCATGTCAGATTAATCACCGATAACACCGCGTGGGCAGTGATGTGCCTATAGACCTGTGAAAGTGCTGTTCATTGCAGTAATGGATCAATTGGAAGGAGGGAAATAATCCCAGTTTTTACTCATAGCCCAGAAAGGGAATCAAATTATCTGTCTCGTAAACGTAGTTCTTCCAAATCTAACTATCTATCTTTTATGCACCTGTCTATGTATTTATATGCCTATTGGCGATAAACTGAAAAGCTTTTTCTATGAAATAGCTGTGATGACAATATTTATAGAATATGAAGAACTGAAATACAGATGTATATTTGAAATGATTGTGAAAATCATTGAAGGTAAAATCCTGGAATAATAGATCTGTATCTTCAGGTCTCTTTTTTAAATACTGTACACTAAAGTCAACCTATTCAATGTGTGCGTCAAAAACTGTTCTATCTTTCATCACAACGCTGACCATCTCTCACTTGTCCGTATTGAATGCCATCAGCCATTTTTCAGCCCATTTCCTAGCCAGTCAACATCGAGCTACAAACTTGGATAGAGTTCCTGGCTGGAACAACGCCTCCCACATAGGAGCCATCCGCAATGTTTCTGATTCAGATTTCTACATCAATATCTGAGTCATTAAAAGACCGGAAAAACAAAAACAGCAATGGGCCTAACAGAAATCCCTGCACGACACTTGTCAGAGTCAAAGAATCAAACATCCGCTCTCTGCAAATCGAGAAAACAACGTTCATCAATCCGTCCACAAAGCCTTATCTAAATTCATATGGGCGCGTAATTTTTTATTATCATAGTGCCCTGGAATATTACTCTCGATCTCTTTTATGTGTTCAGAAGAACATGCGTGCATTTCATTGTGATACGTGCCATCAGCTGCTACTGTGGCTTTCGTCATTCAAATGACTCGAAATGACTAAAACACGTGACAGAAAAAAATGATTCTGTCTTCGCCCTCAATAAATTGTGCCCTATTTCAACTGCCGATCTAATGTCCCGCCCTCAATGTCAGAAGCGAAGGTGCTCTGCTGAATGTGACAACATAAATCTGCTTGAAGTTGAATGTCTATATTAATTGTTTAGGAGGATAATCTGTGTTAGAAACAACACTGATCAGAAAATGTCCCATTTCAGCAGCTGACGTCAGATGTCTTGGAATGTACATTGGTAACGTTCGTATTATCTTCTGTTTAAAAGTTAACAAGTTGCAACATCCCTTGGGGATACGAATTTATGGCACGGTTATCCAGTGAGAAAAAGATTTTAATATAACTGTATCTGGTTGTCCCTCTTGCGACTGATGTCATAACCATACTAATTGCCTTAGTGGAATTTCTGTGAATTGCATATAACACTGTGAAACCGATCACTGTCCATATGATCAATTGGAACGTACCATACAACTGAATGCTGACTGTGACGAGTTATGGGATATGCAACGATTTACTACATCGCGAGCATTTTCTATCCTACAATTGTAGCGATCGGTATCCCCGGTAAGATACTGCAGTTGGTCACTTTATGTATGGTGCCGTCGTCTTTTTGCTTTTGTTCCGCTGCTCTGTTTGGACTTTTACTGAGCACAGATGCTACCTTTGTCTGAAATGTGTTTCCAGAATTGATGATTTAAGCATCTGATAGTTTCTTTATTCAGTTTCTATATCGTTTCCATGTGAGGCTTTATTTATTTATTTATTTATTTATTTTGTCAATTACGTTGGTGCCGATATTGCCATAGTTCCATAGCTTCACCTTGTAAGGCTTTCTGAACCGACAGAAGTTGCTTTTCCAGATCCGGTTTTTCAACTGACCGGCCAGTCGAATATCTGCACTCAGGTCTTTTTTTCCGTAAAACGTTAAAGTATAACTTATGCATTAAGTCTCATGATTTCACTACAAATAAACCCATCAGCGATTTCACCTCAAATAGTGGAAATGGTGTTGTTTATGGAGCGATCGACCTTCACGTACGAGAATCGTGAAAATCGGATGCCTGGCTCTAATCTGTCGGAAATTCGCAAACCCACTGCTAATTCCGTCCATTATTGCAGGGACAGAGTCCGCACAAATTGAATTTCTACTTTTCACTTCAAAAAAAAAAAAAAACACCATTGGAAAAATGGTGGGACTTCAAACATATGCAGCTAACGATACTTCTGTGTTTTTTTTTCATTCTCCAACTTTCTTGTAGTTAATTTAACGGCGATTGTGATCCTATCACGGGGAAAATGCGGACTCTCCAAATGTATCACCCGTTACCTGGTTGGAATGGCAACGGCAGATCTGATGGTTGTTATCGTTCAGGCTTTAGTGGATCAGACCAACAATATCTATATTTATTCTAAAACAATGCTCTTCACTCCTGTATGCGCAGTGACCGGTGTATTATTTGTGGTAACGAGGGACTGTTCTGTTTGGTTTACTGTCAGTTTTACCTTCGATCGTTTCATCGCAATATGTTGTCGAAAGCTCGGGGAACGATACTGCACTGAGAGAACAGCGACGGTGGTTATGGTGACCGTGGTTATAGTGAGCTGCGGCAGAAGTGTCCCGTTTTACTTTGCCCTTGAACCTTACGCCATTATTGACAATATGCCGTGGCGCTGCGCTTTCTCACATGAATACGCAACTTTACCTGTGTGGAAAGGTTACGAATTGCTGGATAGCATGTTAACACCGTTGCTACCGATCTGCTTAATTCTTGCCTTCAATGGGTTAACAGTAAGACATATAATAGCAGCAAATAGAGTCCGCAGATGGATTCGGCAGATTAGCGATAATCAGAAAGATACCGAGGTGGAAAACCGTAAAAAATCGATGATATTATTGTTTGCAATTTCTGCTAATTTCATATTATTTTGGATACCCTATGTAGCTCATTCTCTGAAATGGCAAGTTGAAAATTACTTTTACCAGGACAGATATTTGAGTTCCCCGGTATATATACTACAGCAATGTGGGTTCATGTTGCAAGCTCTCAGTGTGTGCACCAATACTTGTATCTATACACTGACACAGAGGAAATTCAGACAAGAGCTGAAGAATGGAATGAAGCATTTGTTTACTTTCAATGGCCATCTGTGTACTTAAAGCCATCTCCAATCACAATTCAGCGGAGTTTAAGACTACATCACTGGGTTTGGCAAAATGTCATAAATTCAAATAATCAAGTGCCCAGTTATCCTGAAACGACTAAATTCCAAACTATTGCAGAGACTTGACAATCATCCGGTAAATGGTACCGTGGCATAAAAGCCAGGACCAGCAGCCTCCGGGACAGCATCATCCACCGGGCCATCAAACTGTTAAACTCACCCTGATTTCAGTGTTTTTTCTGTGTTTTGTAGACTGTTCTGTTTATTATAAATTACTAGAATTACACATTGCACATTTAGACGGAGACGTAACGTAAAGATTTTTATTCCTCATGTATGTGAAGGATGTAAGAAAAAGTCAATTCTATCACAAAGGGAAGGATGACTTCCGGACATTTCGAAGTTCAGATGTATCAAAATTCTCACCTTCTGGTAAAAGAGGGTAAAGGGAAAGCCTTTTTACACAGGGAGAGTGTGATGGTATCACAGCTGCGGAAAGGGCGGGCACTTGAATGATTGTATGTTAATAAACTGTGAGTGGAACTCAGAAGTAGGAAGGGAACAAACACTCGTTTGAGAGTATTCTGTACAGAGCTCCCATCACCAAAACGAAAACAACGCACAGAGACAGTGGCAGATCGGCACGTAGATTTTGAACAGATGTTAATATTAACACTGCTGTTCTCACAGGCAAATTAAACTTCACTGATATTTATTGGCAATTCCTCAGTTTAAAAGGTTTAGATGCGACAACTTTCCTCAGATGTGTACATAAAGGAGACATGGCAGGCGGACTACTGAACATTCCATCTTGTGCTAATACTAGAAAATGAAGTGGGTCAGGTAACTGATCTTTCCGCCCTGTCAGCATTTCAGAACCATAGAGCACAGCTATTCGACACACCTTACACTGGGATAGCATCAGACAATATGGAATTTGCTTAATTGACACTATTGGGTAAGAACGTGGGAGCCGAATTAGGGAAGAGCTTTGTTCCTTCAAATGCACAAGAGAAATGTGGAGATTGATAATGGAGCATTTGATTGGAGTTCAGCATTGGTTTGTTTCATTGACGCGGGGATCGGATGGCCCCGTAAAGTGACCCTGGTTGATTAGAGATATGAAACACCTCTTCAAGAAGAAGAAATAAATATACTTAAGGTTTTGGAAGAAAGGATCAGTCATGGCTATGGTAAGTCACTATGTAGCCAGAAGGGACTTAACAGTGGACTTAGAAGAATTAAAAAGGGGACATGGGAGAGCCGCAGAAAGGTAGGTGAGGATGACGAGAGAGAGAGTGGGAGAGAGTGGGAGAGATAAGAGACAAAAGAGGAAATGTACCTGGAGTGCAAGGAGGCAGTGAGAGTCCATAATGAAACTTTGCTTTGGTATTCACCAGTGAGTGAGATCTTGATGAATGTGATAGCGAAAAAAGGCAGGTGAGCTGAGGCATGCAGACACTTAGTATTACGACCTGGAAACTGGGAATACATGAATATAAACCATTTACCGGCGCTACAAAGTATGCAATCCAGGTAAATAGAGAAAGCGAGCGAAGATATTGCTGAAGAAATGTAATAGGGATAGTGTTGAGAATTACAGGCCAGTGAGTAATCGGTCAGTAGCAGGCAAAGTATTGGAGAGGCTTCTTGAAGACGGAATTTACGGAGTAACGTATTCTCGTTGGGGATAGTCAGCATGGTTTTCTGCCCCTTATGAGGCAGAATAAATTCTATGAAAAAGTGAAAAAAAGGTAGATGAAGTAGAAGAGTCGATGTGGGATATATTAATTTTGTAATGTATTTGACTGGGTTCCCTCTGGTGCACACTTTCAGAATGTCACGTGACCTGGGATCTAGTGAAACCCGGCTGCAGAGAGTCAGAACTGGCTAACCAAGGGAAGGCCGATGAGATAGTGGATCAAGTGTATTCTGCCTGGAGGGCAGAGGCTAGTGATGTTCCGCAAGGAAGGTATAATCTTCAGTACCTTTACTAATATATGTAGACTCTGCTATTATAGTGTTCTGAGAGAAAGACTTTAATTTGAACATCCTGCAGGACGTGGATGACTTACCTGAGTTATGGCTGATTTTGAAAGCAGACTACTGAATTCAGACTGAAACCGCACGCTATATAAACTGAAATGACGATTACTTATTACAGGACAAATGCTATGATTACATCAATTTTTTTTTGTTTCCCGATGGAAACTTGCAACTCAAGATCAGTATTTCAAATTATTCAGCAGCATCCTTTGTTGCTTTCAAATGAACCAGCCTCCCAGAAAGCGTACTTCAAATTTCCAATTCAAGTAAACACGAAGTTGTTTTATGTCAATTTCCATTTGAACAGCGACTTTATCGTACTCGGAATAGATACACTTATATCTCGATCTATTTAACGTTGACTTCACAAGGCTAGTGTGGAATCCGTGTCTCCCTCTGAAATCAATACCACAGCAAACAAACACAAGAACACAATCAGAATAGACAGGTATTGCAAAGCAATAAACTAAGCTCCAACGTTTCTTCCTTCAAACCTGTCACTGGTAAATGTCATATGTAGAATAAACAGTTAAACCCTAGAGCACATTTATCAAATACTCTAAAGAACAAAGGGAAACCAGATGTAGGTGATTGTGGACCCCATACACTGAGACATCATGCAATTTTGGAAAAGGAAGCAGTCTCTGATATTCAAATATCCCTGCAAATGTACTTCATCCAATGAAGCAGACATTTGCGGACAGTGAGATCCTCTTGTTAAAGAAATGAAAATTCAAACACCTTTTCAATCCATTCATTCACGCACGCATTACCTCTGTTTTTCTTTCAACAGAAATTATACAATAATTAGGTAATACTTTCGAGTCTAAAGCAAATGGACGCTGGAAGTTATGCATCGTCCGCAATGTATTATCTAACATATCTAAAACGTGACGTCACAACGTCACAAACCCTCCCACGACTTAAATAGTTTCTCACCTTCAATCACTGATCAAAGATAGGATTGAGATTAAATGAACAATTCGTTGTATGTTATCAGGTTTAATAATCCACATCACCACCGTTAAAGTAACAGATTCGTACACTGTACTGGCACCTTTGCCGCACGACCCCCCCAATCCGGAACTATGGTCTTTACTTCCTTAATGATGGAGTGAAGGTATATTCCTTTAGTCTGTTGTAATCGGAGGGAAGATTTAAGGATGATGACGCTTAACGGAGACTCGTTTGCTTGCATCTTCTGATTAAGCTCTATTTCTATCTTTAATATCTCTTTTACTTCCATTTCTGAGTTTGTTTGAAGGCTGTGGCCTGGAGTTACAGGGCATAGAAACATATGAAACTATAAAAGGAATGGATAGGATAGAGGCAGGAAAGTGCTACTACTGGTAGATGAAACCAGAACTAGGAGACATAACTTCAAGATGCACAATGTACAATTTGGACACAGATAAGGAGGACATGTTTTCCTGGGGAGTGTTGAATCAGCAAAATTTTCTGACCAGTGAATCAGTGCAGGATACCTTAGGAAATATATTAAAGACCATGTGTTAAACTATGTATACCTATCTGGACACGCCCCTCTGCTGACTGCTCCTGTCTCCTCCCACAGTCCCCTGTATAAATGGGATTGGGGCACTGCTCCTCCCGCAGTCTCCGAGATGTAGAGCTCCCCTTTTGCTGCTAATAAAAGCCTATCGTTCACTTCCTGTCTCCGAGAGTTATTGATGGTGCATCAGACCAGGTCCGATAGAGTTTTGCGAAGTAGGGGAATTAAGGGCTCAGGAGAAAATACAGCCGGTTGGAGATGAGTCCATGGAGAGACTGGCCATGAATTCATTAAATGGCGGAGCAGGCTCGTTGGGAGTAGACTAAATAACGCCGTATTTAATAAAGAACAATGGGTGCAGTTTCCCGCTATCCAAATGTCACCAGAGTAGAGGGGACCATCCCAGTGTATTTGTCTTAGAAGGGATGTACTAATGCTGGACAGAGTTCAGAGAAGATTTACGAGGATGATTCCTGGAATGCAGAGTCTAACATATGAGAAGTGTTTGTCTGCACTTAGACTGTATTCATTAGAGTACAGTAGAATAAGAGGGGATCTCATATAAACATTTCGAATGTTGAAAGTGTTGTACAGAATAGACGTGGAAAGGCTGTTTTCCAACATTCAGGGAATTGTACCCTGAGCTCCAATGACGGCGTCAGGCCTCACCACCATTGTTAAGTGGCCCGAGGCATGATGAAATCGGAAGAGCTCTAGCAAATGGTGGGTTTGGAGGCTAACCTGCTGCCCTTTTATGGACACTGGGGAATCATGAAAACACCTTCAACAACACTAATATAAAAAAGGCAAATTGCAAGATATAAGACAAGATTTTTCTATGTGGACTTACAAGACATTCACAAGTGGGACCAAGGTGAGTTCACCATTGGAAATAATAATAGGAGACATAATATTTATCATTCAATCGTGTTGGTGTAATTACCAACAAGTGAGGAGTGATTAAATGGGCAACTGGGTATATGTTCTGTGACCCAGTGAACTGTATGATTTGGCAGATGCCGATTGGTATGAATAACATACACAACATTCAGATTCCACCAGGAAAATATCAGTATGGAATACACACAATGGCTGAAACTTGAATAAAAGCAAAGGAGATGAGCAATGATCAGAAGATGCAGCAAATTATTGCACAGAACTCAGGAACATCTGCAAGGTACAAGCATCCGCCCTCCAAAAAAAAACAGAGGAAGTTGTAGGTAAGGAAATACAGAGATCAGTACAAAAGGGGTACTGGCAACTCCTGCGATATCACTGGGGCCAAGCTGAATCGGTCCTTACCCTTCTCTTGGACAAAATCGGTGGTATGGAGAGGGCATACTTGCAGCATAGGCAACAGCCGGTCTTCCATACAACCTTGCCCAGGCTAACGACTTTATCAATCCACTTCCATATTAAAATCTCCCATAATTAACGACATTTTCCTTCTGACACGCTTTTTTCTATTTCCAGCTGCAACGTAGTTCGCCTCCCGGCTGCAGTTTGGAGGCCTGTGCATAGCTGCTATTAGTGTCTTTTTACCCGTGCCATTTCTTAACACGACCCACAGGGATTCTACTTCTTCTGATCCTATGTCCCGTCTTTCTAGTGATTTGATATCATTGTTTACGATCAGAGCCAAGCCACCCTCTTTAGCTACCTTTCTATCTTTTCTGTACGCTGTGTACCCTTGAACATTCAGCTCCCAATCACTTCCATCATTTAGCCATGACTCGTGATGGCCACAATTTCATATATTTTACCTGTAGCTGTACAACAAGGTAATCCACTTTATTTCTAATGCTGCGGGTATTTAAGTACAGTACATTGAGATCAGTATCTGTTACTGATTTTGCTCTATTTCTATCGCACAGTAGATTATCTAGTCTATTCACCTACCTGTCCTTCTTGCCATCTTTGCTGCAGAGTATCATTTACTTATTTATATTTCCTCTGCCTCGACCCTAACACCCTGGATACCTTCTCGCGACCAACTTAGTTTAACCCCCCCACCAACAGCTATTCAATGAATCCCGCCAGGATATTAGTACCCTTTGAGTTCAGGTGATCAGTTCGTCTTTGTATAATTACTATCTCCCCCAAAATAGATCCCACAGATTCAGGAATTTGAAGCACTGCCCCCTGCACCTGTTGCTTAGCCACACATTAATCTGCTCTGTCAGTAATCCTGGAGGTCTGGCTTTTCAATTTTCTTTCTAGCTGCCAGTAATCTTCCTTCAGGACCTCCTCTCTATTTCTCTCTATGTCAGTGGTATCAACATGTACCAAGACTTCTGGCTGCATTCTTTCTCTCCACAGAATACTCTGGACCCGATCTGAGATATTCCGTACCCTGGCACCAGGGACGCAACACACCATCCGGGTATCCTTGCTCGGCTCGCAGAATCTTTTGTTTGTTCCCCTCACTATAGAGCCCCCTACAACTACTGCATTTCTCCCTGCTCTCTTTGACTTTGAAGATGTCTAAAAGTGACCTGGTGTGTTCACTGAATAGTTGGTCTTGGAGTTTGACTTATTCCGTATCCTTAAGGGAACCGGGTCTCGGCAGAGTCCTTACCCTGTCTGCCGCTGCTGCAGACAGTGACTGCAAGCCTGAAAGGTGCTATGTTGAAGGGCATACATAGAAACTGCTAGAGTCAGCTGTGCCTATAGAAGGGATAAATGGATAAAAACACAAATAATCTTTCGATGTAGATACATGATTTATGCCAGTTTGACGCCCTCTCCTCACACCCCATTGAATTCAGATTACTGCCGATCCCGGTGCTCTTTCAGCCGCTCACATCAAACGCCGGCGCATAAGCTTCCAAAGCTTCCGAAAACATGCATCTCGTCAACTGTTTTAAATTATGTGATTGTACCTGAACCCATAGCTCACCCAGGCTGTTCGTTGCCCACAAATGCAAATTTTATTAAATATTATACAAATCTGGGAAAAGGACTGAGTGCATTCACCCTATCGATTCTCCTCACGACATTTGCTGGACGTCCCTGTAGCTATGGGTTGGTCAGTGCGCCCTCATGACCTGTGCACATGAGCAGCTTAGAGTACATAAATCCATTATGGTCCTCCTGATCTACTCATCCAACACCTTCTCACTTGGCCTTACCCCTGACTGTCCACCCACGACCCACACCACTGGTTATTAGCCTCACTGCTGAATTGTTGAACGACTTGCCGGACAACCGGCCAGCAATCTCAGTTGTCTTCATTCGGTAAAACCTGGACTCGGATGAATCTCTCATATCAGCCAACTCCTACAGGAACACAACGATTCAGCTATCACCTTCTTTAAATGGAAATACAGAATCCCAGTCACCTCTCGGACAGCAGGCAGCACGGTCGACCACCTTATGGACATTACCTCTCTCCGAGATCGTCTGATTGACAATAGACACAAGCCATGACAGACTACTGAGGAAACGCGCTACAGCACAACTTCATTCGCCATCCCAGTGTCCATCCAGCGCCGGAGTAGATGTAAAACATTCAAAATCGCCCACCCTTCACTCGACCGGATCTGCGGCGTGCGTAGAATGGATCTGCATCTGCCACGTGACGAGTGGAAGATGGCCATCGTAACGTCCAATGGTCACTACGAGTGCCTGGTTGTGGCTTTCCGACTTACTAACAGTCCAGGTGTTTTTCAAACCTTCAGGAACGACATCCACCTCACAAATCAGCACGTGTGCATGTTTCCGCGCTGCTTTGCCAACTCTGACCCTTCAACATGGATGTATTGTTTTTTTCTGGGGCGGTCTTGCTCACTATCAATACAATTTTCTGTAAGAAATATGCTACCTTTTGCCATGGTCATTGTAACCAATCCCCGGCATTCCCTGCGGTGGTGTCTACAGTGGAAAACCCGTCGGTCAAGGCCCTGCTGCTCTAATGCCGGAGGAGGGCACGGAGGGTCATCCGAGCTGCAACCGCACCGACTGCTACCATGTCAACCGCCTTCGCCGTCCTGCCAGATTGTCAAACACTGGTAAAATAGTGGGGATATCCACCAGCTGCACTTTTGTACCAGGAGGAGAAATTAGAAATATGAATATCTCAGGAATGTATTTCAGTGAATGGCCAGTTTACGCCAGGACGTCATCACATTGATCGGTTGAAATGCAGTAGCAACTGCATTATCGGTTGTCATTATCGATAGTCAGTAGTAGTACTAATGGCGCCTGTCAGCTTAGCCAGCAGTGACATTATCTCTTCAGTTCAGTGATGGTTCAGGAGAAGCAGTGATAACATCAGCGTGGTCTGACGTGTTAGTAGAACTGCGGACCATTGTGCTTGAAGAACAGAATTGGCTCTTTGAACTATAAACCTGGCCCGTAATCATTCTGTCGTTTCAGCATTACAGTCAATGTGTCTGCTTCATATTTGTTGTCATCCAATCGAAGTCCAGGTATTGGCTCTCCAGCAGCTCAGACAGATGACCGTGGGTGCGCCTAGTGAAGAGTTTCAGCTCCTTCATCCGTCTGTGTCTCACATTACTGTCCATCTGCAGAGACCGCTTTATTCTGTTCCTTGCAATCGTTTATCTCATTTGAGCATTATTTACAAATTTCTTCAAAACATGTATGTTTTAATAACTTTTTCAGTACACAAACATACAACTGTGTGTATTCCGTAATTCTGCAAGTACCGAACTGTACCAGGTTAACTGTATCTCAGCCTGACAGTAATTAATCGGATTAGTGATGTACAGTTTATCTCTCTTATTGTTATTACACAGACCGATTGAAACAACAAAAACATGCACGTTTATTCGCAGCATTCAGCACATTATTCTTCAATAGTTAAGCACGTCAAACATATGTTTATGTGTGTATAGCATATTTTAACAATTATATTTACTATGGACGCAGTGCAACACGTATTAGTAATGTTTGCACTTTTGAGGAATTAATGCTGCGGTTTGTAATTTGCGGCATTATCATCATTCTTGTTTTCTGCAGGGGAGCGCACGTTGTCAAATAAGACATGAGCAATATGTTCTGATACCCGATGAGAGTGTTGTCAGTGTTCTCTGGTCATCAGCAGTATCAGAATGATATTGCTGAGAGGCATTTTCATTACTAGCGATATTTCATGATTTTATGATCTTACGGCCCTGTATCTTGTTTTCTCTGTTTCCATCATGAGGCTGGGCAAGCAATGAAATTACCAAAGTACTTAGAGATGGTTCAGAATAAGCAGTGATATTCTCTGTGTGAGAGTTTCTTGGGACGGAATGAGCTGTGATAATAATATTGCGGTATTGCTGGGACTTTGCAGACAGAGACGTTATCAGTGTTGTCGTGGCATGTCAGAATAAGCATTGCTAGCACCAATGTTGTTATCAGTGTACAGCTGTGACAGTCCTGTTGATTGCAGTAATAGAAACAGGGAAACACAGAAACATACAAAACCTACTGAACAATACAGGCCCTTCGACCGGCAAAACTGAGCCGAACATGTTCTCACCTTAGTACTATCTAGGTTCATCCATAGCCCTCGGTTTTTAGAAGCTCCATGTTTCCATCCTGGAGTCTCTTAAAAAGCCCTATCATTTCGGCCTCCACCACTGCCGCCGAAAGCCCATTCCATGCACTCACAACCCCCTGCGTAAAAAAAAATACCAATGTTATCTCCTCTCTACCTGCTTCCAAGCACCTTAAAACTCTGCAGTCTCGTCCTAGTCATTTCAGCCCTGGGAGTAGCCTCTGATTATCCAAACCATCAATGCCTCTCATTAGCTGTACACTTCCATGAGGTCTGCTCTCATCCTTCGCGGCACCATGGTGAAAAGTCCGAGTTCACTCAACCTATTCTCATAAAGCGTGGTCCCCAATCCAGACTGCATACTTGAAAACTGCTCTGCACCCTTTCTAGAGATTCTACGTCCTTCCTGTAGTAAGGCGATCAGAACTGATCACCGTCCTGCAGGAGAGATCTGACCAGGGTCCTATATGGCTGCAACATAGCCTCTTGGCTCTTAAATTCAATATCAAGATTGATGAAGGCCAATGCATGACTTCCTAACCACAGACAACCTTTAATAACTCTATATACTCGGACCCGAAGATTCATCTGATCCTCCACACTGCCAAGAGTCTTACCATTAATACTATATTCTTACATCATATTTGACCTACCGAAATGAACCACTTCACACTTATCTGGTTTGAACTCCATCTGCCTCTTGTCACCCCAGTTTTGCATCCTATCAATATCCCGCCCTCCAGACGATCCACAACACCCCTAACCTTCGTGTCATCAGCAAATTCACTAACACATGCCTCCACTTCCTAATTCAGGTCATTACTAAAAACCACAAATAACATGTGTCCAAGTACGGATCCTTGAGGCACACCACAGGTCACCGGCCTCCATGCAGAATATGACCCGTCTGCAACCACTCTGTGCCTTCTGTGCGCAACCCATTTCTGGATCCACAAAGCAATGTTCTGGACCCATGGCTCCTTACTTTCTAAATAAGCTTTTCAAAGTGTACCTTATCAAATGCCTTGCTAGAATCCATACACACGACAACCACGGCTTGATCTTCTTCAACCTGTTTAGATAGATCCTGAAAAAAAAAAACAATCAGGCTCATAATACACGACCAGCCTTTTACAAAGCCATAATGACTATTCCTAAACATATTATGACTCTCCAAGTGTTCATAAATCCTGCTTCTTAGAATCTTCTTCAACATCTTACTAACCACTGAAGTAATTTCCTGGGCTATGCCTACTCCCTTACTTGAATAAAGAAACAGCTTCTGCTAATCTCCAATCCTCCGTACGTTCACCCTCAACTTTTATGATGCAAAGATCTTCGCCAGAGGCTCAGTAATCTCCTCCCTCTCTTCCCACATTAGCCTTGGATACATCCCGTCCGATCCCGGTGACATCCAATTTGATGCTTTCTATAAGTTCCAGCACATCTTCTTTATTAATATCTATATGATCAAGCCTTTCTGTCTTCTGCAAGTCAGTAAGTGTTCAAAGTGTTCAGTAAGTAACTCTGCCATCTGCTCGGGTTCCATACACTCATTTTCCACTGTCACACTTGATTGGTCCTATTCTCTCCAGCCTTATTTTCTTGCTCTTCACATTATTGTAATGGATCAGTTGGAAATAAATCCAGTGGTCTCCTCACCGACCAGAAAGGGAATTATCTGTCTCTTAAATTCAAATCCTATATTCAATCCGTCTATCTATATTTATCTCTATGTATCAACGATATATTTATCTATTTATAAACACAGATAGGCGATAAACAGAAAAAAAACTATGTCTTTGTAATAGGTGCGGTGGAAATGCCTATGGAAAGTACAGAATTATAAATAGTAGTCAAGTGTATACTTGTAATAATTGTGAAGATCAGGCAAGGTAAACTCTTGGAGAATATCAGTGTTAGCATTGCGTATGTTCTGTTTTGGTTTGTTTCTGATTTGGTTTGTTATTTTATTTTAATTCTTTTTTTAATCTTTAAAAGCTGGTGTAGGTTGTACATCATTTCCGACGATGATGTAAAGTTGTTCTCTGGAGGAATTTCACACTGGGGCAGTTCCACTCTAGGCGTCAAATAACTTGATGCAGTTACACGAACAATCGTCAAAATTACAGTCTTTTTCAGCTACAGTGGTTAGTAATGACGCATTCTGTTCCTTCGTTTGACTGACGCTCTCCTTAAAGCATTGCAGCGCCGTATTGTTTGGCGTTGGATCTTGTAGTTCATTCCGTCTACCCAGTCGGGAACTGTCTTCGAAGGCTGGGGCAGGAAAATCCCTTTCTCACGGAGGTTGAAATTTTCTGGCTTTCTTCACCTGCCTTAGCCCACCTGTCGTAGCGGATTATCAGGGTATTACAGTTATTTGGAACCACAGCTGAGAGTTGGGTGGTAGATGAGGACTAATGGTGGACGAGTGGCCCCTGGGTGCAGCACGACATGCCCGCACCCAGATGCGCCTAAAGACTATTCCGTCGGAAACCCATTGGCTTCCTTGGCTGCGTAAATCTCGAAAAGACACTCTCCGGTCCCGCCAAACTCATGCGATTGAGAAGGCTCTCCCACATCAAACCCCATCTGTGTGGATGCTGAGTAATTTGTTACACTGTTAACTTCTCCCGATTAACGGCATCCTAACTGAATGGCACACATTCCTCATCATTCCACATGCAAGGATAATCCGAAAGGGCTGAAGAAAAATCAAGATCTCTTACAGAACTGTTAAATGAAATAAATCCCGCGTAAGAGTAAAGATGTGAACAACAGAATCATACTATTCTTATAGGGATTGTGGTGGTTTTATTTTGGCACAAAACTTGAGCTGCTTAATTTGAAAAATGTAATAATGAGTCATTTTCATAACATGAACAATGAGCTTCATATACATATCAGATACTATCTTCGTCAGAGCACAATGGTTCTCCGCTAACGAAAGGATGTTCTGTGCTGGTAAAATGAAGTGTGTGTATTTGAGTTGATGAAGATGGAAGAGCCACGTTTCCTTGAGTTGTTTATAATTTAATTCTAGTTTTAGATAATGATTTTTGACATAATAAATGTTTACAATATTTCTTTAAACATTACCAGAGAAACACTTCCACGCCAACAAAGACAGTAACGTTTTTCAACTCAGATTCACCACCTGGATTCCTGGATTACAGAGTTAGCACAGCAACACGGTCTAGCACATATATAGGCTGTTTCGCCCGAACACCTCGAAGGACCAGACAAATCATCCTCACACGCTTGATGTTTTGATAGGTTTCCTGTATTTTCATTTGCTTTAGGTTGTAATCGTCATTAATTTGCAATTTCCATTACATTGATTTGACACAAAAACTGCCTGGCCTTGACTTGACGGAACGGAATTAGCACACAGAAACGGGTGTAAATTTGTCGACGTCTCTGTGTCAATTTTCGGAAGATTTGGTTCTGTTACCTTCCTCCCTCATCACAACTGTGAAGAAGTGCTTTATGTCATTACCTAACACTACGAATTTCTTGTCTTCAGCAACTTCCTACGTTTTCAACAATTTATTATGATTATTCGCATCCCCTAGCCCTCTCCAACGGTCCACTCCAACTCCTGCGTGTATCACTTTCTACGTGCATCCCTACTGATCACCTTCCTAGCGTTTAGCCCTGCAAGCGTTACAAGTGCCACGTCTGCATCTACTCCTCCTCTGTTAATAAACGCCATCAGCGTAAGGTGCCCTTCCAGGTCAGACTGTTATATCCGCTTCTTCCGGTGTGGCAGCCTCCACGTTAGTGGGAAACAATGTGGGTTGGAGTACCGCATGCGGAACAACATGGCCTGGTAGACATCCGGTGAAAATCAGGCAGTTGCATCGGTGAATGAATGTGTAAACAATTCCCATTATTCCTATCCCAATTGATCTGCGGCCGAATAAGGATGGTAACCAGCGAATCCCATTTTGATTGGCAAATTGAGCATGAAACTGCCTTGCAACAGGAGACAAAAAAATCATGGTGGAGACTTGTCCTAATATTCGCCACTTAAAATATCCCTTTTTCTGTCCACATTAAGATGGGAGCAAGATTATGATGATATGTTCCACTGAAAGGGGGAAATAGGTCTTCAGAAAGTCACAGGAATATTGTTACCATCGAGGACAGGAGCCTCGCTTCATGATATTTCACTCGGCAGTGTGCACCGTTTGCAGCATCGTCCAGGCAGCAACTCCAGCGACTGGAACAATGACCAGAGCTGTCGAGACACTCGTCACTCTCACAGTTTTCCAGACAGTCAGAAACATGTTTTGCCGAGAATTATATTTCCGTCTGATACTGTTCTTCGCTCTATCTCTTTCAATTAGCTACTTAAAAGACTGCAATCGTACAGAAGAGAAGTTAATCTCAGCTTTCTGAGGAGCAATTGGAAACAGTTTATAAATGATGCATATAACACAAAGGAATCAACAAATCCATTGCGAGCGTTGATATATTAATCAATGAACGGATGTATTGATTAATGTCGTTGTTGACAATAAAATTGCGGAATAGGAACTGAAATTAACTGCTTTTGCAACAAATGGCAGCTGTTTACGATTTAGGAATAAAAACAATTCTGAAGAAGATACGAGTCAAATGGTGAGACTGGCGCAGTCAGCCTCACACATGGTAATCAATGTGTGAGAAAGTAAAGGAAAGAAGTGACTCGGCCTGGAGTGAGCCCAGAGACGCACATCGATACCAATTCCACAATGGAAATATCATGGGGCGAATTTTACCAATAAGCCGAGAGCCACTCATCGGTACGAGTTCCACAATAGACACGGAGTGGTTTACTGCAAAAAGAGAAGGAATTGTGATGGAAAGGTGAAATTGAACAGATTCGCAGTTCTGCACAAACTTATATTGGTGGCGAGGTGGAGAATGAGCAGACACAGAATTGGGAAATGTGATTGAGATCGTCAAGGAGTCATATATTGTTGCTACAGAGAGGTAGGCTTTTCCATCCCTCCAGATCATCCCGCTTTGATCTTCCACCTACTCACTTTTATCTGCACATTTATCTGTCCGTCTCTCATTCACGTTCCTACTCAACCTTCTCTGAAGTGTTACTATTGCATCCTTATCTACCACTTACGCGGTCAGTTGCTTCCAATTTTGCTCAACCATCTGAGGGAATTAAACTTCCCACACAACTCTCTGCCATATTTCATCTTTCTCCACCACGAACCAATGAATTCTAGATATAGATAATTTGTATAGGGTCAGGGGTGAAGGCAAGGCAGCGCAGACAACTGGAAAAATTGTATCAGCTCAAAATTGAATGGCGAAGCAGACTCAATGGGACAAAAGGCCTCCTCCTGCTCCTTTTTCGTATGGGCTCATTCACCCAGTAGATCGGGAAAATCTGCGGGCTTTCACCCTGACTGTAACTCACACAATGTTGTGTACTTCTATAAGATCTCCACTCATTTTCTCGCCCTTCAGGGAATGAATTCGTAATCAATTTAACCTTTCCCTCTCAATTCTGCCCCCATTTCTCGAACACTGCCTTGTAAAGGATCAGAGAACGCACATTTTGAAGATTAACTATATTTGTTAACTGCATCTAGGTGACCAGAACAACACTCGTATTTCTAATTCCTCAACACGATGTTGTACAGCTTCGATATAAAGTCCCAACTACTGAAAGCACTGAACTAATTGTGTACACCAATGTGACTGGAGCATTAAATGCAGCCCGAATTGCCTGTGACGCCACTTTCTTGGAATTACCGATCTGACTCACGGGTCTCTTAAAAAATGTGCAATGACGCCCCACTATTCAATATGTGCATTTTACTCTCTTGTAAATTTTCCACACAACGCAGACGTCCTCATTCTTCTCTGCGTTCAATTCCAATCGCCATTTATCTAACCGATTCCCAGCACGTCGAGATCACGCGATAAGCTCGGTTGACCTTCCTGTCTGTACACGACACCGCAAACTTGGACTCGTCCATATTTCTTTCTTATCCAGTTTTTTAATATATTGATATTTAAATAATTAATATGGATGTTAGGTAACAGTGGACCAAACATCAATCCCTGTGGCATACTAGTCACCGTTGAATATCCACCCATCCGCTCTCTTTCTTCTACCGCAAGAGCAGCGTTGGATTCCTGTTGCTTTAGTCTGATGTGACTGAATAAAACGTGGAAGTCAACGTGCGATTTTCACACGCTGAAAAAAATGAAGAGACTCAGCATTGACTCCCGGGACATAAGGAACACTTCGGATTTGCAGTACACGAATTCAATAATGCGAAAATAACGTAGTGACATTTGATGGCGACCTATTTTGGTGATTCTCAGTATATTCACGCTATCGATGATCGAAAGGGAAATTACATCAAACTATATCGGGAAAAAGAAAATAACTTTGTGGCATATAATAGAATAGCTCGGGAATAGAATTGCTAATTTTATTCAAACAGATATTGGGTTGAGAAAAAGTAGTGGAATTATGAAACTTTGATTAATAAGAACATAATACATACGAAATAGGAGCAGGTGTAGTCTATCCGGCTCATCGAGGCTGCTCGTCTTTGTAGTAAGATCATGCCTGATCTATCCGTACACTCAGATCCATCTGCCTGCATTTTTCCAATAACCCTTAATTCCTTTACTATGTAAAAGCCTGTATCTTAAATATATTTAGTGAGGAAGCCTCAAATGCTTCCCTGGGTAGAGTATTCCACAGATTCACCACTCTCTGGGAAAGACAGCTTCTCCCCATCTCCGTCGTAAACCTTTTCCACTGAATTTTGAGGTAATGTCTCAACTACCAATGACAACAACTTTCTGACTACTATCTTATCTATTCCATTAAAATTTTGTATGTTTTATATACGATCCCCTCTGATTCTTCTGGACAGCAGAGAGTATAGTCCCAGGGGGCATGATGTCTCCTCAGATGTTAGCCACTTCCTCCTGGAGTCCACCTGGTGAACATCCTCTGCATTTCCTCCAAAGGCAGTGTGTCCTTCCCAGAGTATGGAGACCAAAATTGCACACAGTAGTCTGGGTGTGCCTCACCATTTCCTTGTATAGTTACAGCATAATGTCGTTAAAGTTAGATAGATTGCACGGATTGACAAAGATCTGGGGTCGCCAAGTCATTCACTGGGGAAGGTCAGGTTCTTCGTGCTGAACGGCCCATGCAAGTGTGGAAAAGCATTGTTCTTCAAACTGTCCACGACCTTCACTAACTTCCTGAAGAAACTGACCCCTTTTAATGTCAAGTCCTTGCAATATCGAGATTGAACTTTGCTTTAAAATATTTCGAGGAATACAAGTACAATTAATTTTATTGTGATATATGCCACCAGCTGTTACTGCGACTTCCTTCACTGAAACTACCGCAAATGATAGCAACGAACGAAAGAAAACAATGAACATATGTTCTTGTTAAACAAATATTTAATTTCATCTGTGGAGCTTAGCTCCTTCCCTCAATGTCAGAAGCGAATGTGCTTCGCAAAATATTACAGAGTAAATCGTCTTCAAGATGATTGCCTTTGCAAAAAGCAACACTTATATATAGCTGAAGCAGCTGAGGCCAGTTGTAATAGAACATAACCTCGCATATTCACATTATATTTTGTTTTATAGTACAAAAATTGAAATATCCCTGATGAGTCAAATTCATGGCACGGTGACAAAGTGAGTAAAAACAGTTCAACGTATGTGTTTGTGAAGCTGGTTGTCACTAATGTGACTGATGAGAAAATTACACTAAGTGACCCAGAGGTATTGTGCTCACTTGCAATATAACTCTTGCTAAACCGGTGAGAAGTTCATATGAGCAGTTGTAACGTTTTGTATAACTGAACACTGCCTTTGACGGAATATGGGATATCCAGCGATTTACCACATCGTGCGCATTTTCTATCCTGCACTGGTTGCGACTGGTGTCACTGGTAAGATACTGGATCTGGTTACTCTGTGTATGGTGCCGTCGTTTTGCTTCTGTTCCGCTGCACTCTTCGTACTTTTACAAGCACAAATGCTACCGTCGCCTGAAATATTCTCTTTTTTTCCCCAGATGGAGGGTTCAAGCATGTGATAGTTTAGTTTTCTTTTTCCATATTTTTCCCGATGTATTTTTTTTTTTTCATGTCAACTAGTTTGCTGCCGACATTGACATAGTTTCATAGATCCACACTGCTCGGATTTCTGAAGCGAGACTGGTCTATGCTGTACTCGGTTGCGGTTTCTGTCAGTGCCTACGACCTGACAAAAACAACACTGCAGGTTTTGCAAAGGACCGGCCAGTCTGTTGACACGCAGGTCTGTTCTTCCATATGTCACGTAAAGAGAACTTGTGCTTTATATCTCATTGATTAAACTTTTTTCCCACAACATATAATCCCTTCAGCTGTTTAAGCTCCCATAATGGAATTGTTGTTGTTTACTGGAGCAAACGACAGCTCACCACTACGTGAGTTACGGAAATCGAAAGCCCAAATCTAAACTGTCAGAAGGGCGCCAACTCATTGCTGCTCCAGTCCATTATTCTCCATCAGCAAGTGTGCATGGACCGAGTCTTCACACAGTGGATTTCTGCTTTTCATCTTAAAAGCAAACATGCTTTGCATGTGGAGAATGGCATTTACAGCTAACGATGTTTCTGTTTACATTTTCTACGCTCATTTCTTGTAGTTAATTTAACGGCCATTGTAATCCTATCTCTGGGAAAATGCGGACTCTCCAAATGCATCACACGTTACCTGGTTGGAATGGCAACAGCGGATGCGATGGTGGTTATCGTTGTTGCTTTAGTGGAACAGACCAACTATATCTATATTTATTCCAAATCCCTGCTCATCACTCCTGTATGCACACTAACACTTATATTTGTGTTGGTAACGATCGACTGCTCTGTTTGGTTTACGGTCAGTTTTACCTTCGATCGTTTCATCGCAATATGTTGTCGAATGCTGCGGGAACGATACTGCACGGAGAGAACAGCAACGGTGGTTATGGTGACCGTGGTTATTGTGAGCTGCGGGAGATGTGCCCCGGTTTACTTTGCCGTTGAACCATACGCCATTATTGACAACATACCGTGGCGTTGCGCCTTCACAAATGAATACTCTACTTCACCCGTGTGGAGAGGATACGAATTACTGGACAGCATTTTAACACCATTGCTACCAATCGGCTTAATTCTGGTGTTCAATGGGTTAACGGTAAGACATATCATTGCGGCCAATAGAGTCCGCAGAGGACTAAGGAAGAGCAGCGAAAATCAGAAGGACACCGAGGTTGAAAACCGCCGGAAATCGATGATTTTGTTGTTTGCTATATCAGCTAATTTCATATTATTGTGGATACCAAATGTAGCTCGTTCCCTGAAATGGCAACCGCAAAACTATTTTTATCAGGACAGATATTTGAGTTCCCCGGTATATATACTACAGCAATTTGGGTTCATGTTGCAAATGCTCAGTACGTGCACCAATACTTGCATCTATACACTGACACAGAGAAAATTCAGAAAAGAGCTGAAGAATGGAATGAAGTATGTGTGTACCTTAAATGGCCATCTGTGTAGATAACGCCCACTGCGTTTGCAATTCAGCGCAGTTTCCGAATAAAACAGTTTAAAAATGATTTGATTTGTCATGAATTCAAACATTCATTCGCTTGTTCATCCAGAAATTACAAAATCTTAATGGAGCACTTGAGTATAGACATGACTCAATGAGACGGGGAATGGAAGATATTGTAGAGTAAACCTGGTTGACCAGAGATGTGGAATACCTCGTCACGAAGAAGAAAGAAAGATATTTAAGGTTCAGGAAGAAAGGATCAGTCAGGGCTTTGGAATGTCACAAGGTAGCCAGCAAGGAAATTAACAATTAATTTAGAAGGGGACATGAGAAGGCCTTGAAGAGTCGCATTAAGGTACGTGAAGAACAGAACGGTGAAGGGGGAGAGAGACTGGGTCGATCAGAATTAAAATAATAAGAATGGGTCTAGAGTGCAAGGGGGCTGTGATACTTTGCTTCAGTATGCACCGCAGAGCGGGACCTTGATGAATGTGGATTAAGTGTAAAAAGGAAGATGCGCTAACGATAATAGTTATGCGCTAGAAAAGTGTAAAACATTAAAATAATCATTCCTTGGTGCTAGAAAGAATATACTTTGGATAAATCGGGTGAAGATATTGCTGCTATTTTGGATATGATATGATATTTGCGTTAACACTGGCCACAGAAGTAGTACCCGAGGATTGGAGGATGGCAAATGTTTTTGTCTTTGTTCAAATAACTCAGTGAGGATAGCCCAGAGATTTACAGGCCAGTGTGTCTTCCGTCAGTTATTGGCATACTGTTGGAGAGTATTCTTAGGGAGGGAACATCTGAGTATCGGGAGAAACATATTCTGGTTTGCGATAACCGGCATTGTTTTGCGAGGGTAGGTCATCCTTTATGACCTTGACTGATTTCATTGAAAAGTGAAAAATAAAAAATATACCGATGAAGTCAGAGCATTAATTGTGTAAGGTGTTTGACCGGGCAATGCATGGTAGGCTCATTCAAAACGTCAGAGAGCATTGCATGTAGGGAAACCTGATTGCGTGGAATCCGAATTGGTTTATTAACAGAAGAAAGGCTAGCAGATGAGGCACTAGATGGAGGAAAGTCTTCCTGGAGGACAGTGGCCTGTGATGCTCCGCACGGAAGGTATAAACTTTAGTTGAATTTACGATTATATCTCGACTCTGTTGTTGCAGTGTTCTGAGAGGAAGACTTTGATCTGACCATCTAGCAGCACTTAGATAATTCATTGTACGCTGAATTTCAAAATGGATATGCAGGCTACATAGCCTGAACTCCCGTCTGTATATTACAGAGCAGATGCTACAATGGAATTGTTAAAATGGAATTCTCAAAGGCAAAATTTCAAAGCCTTCAGCAGCATTTTTCCTGCTTTATAAATTAACTTGCCTTCCACAATTCGTTCAAATTAATTTGTCCTAATGCCAACTTAAATTTGAACAGTAGATTTATCGTACCCAGAATAGATACATTCACATCTCGATCCCGTTTACCATAATTTCACATGGCTGGTGTGAAATCAGCGTCTCTTTCTCAAGTATTTACAAAAAAGCAGACAGATAACACGATCTAAATGAACACGTAAGGCAGAACAAACATTCAAGTTTGCAATGTTCTACCTTCAAATCCGTTGGCAGTAACTTGCGCATATAGAATACACAGTTAATTGCCATAGTGAAATCCCTGATCACATATTCTAAAGAGCAGGGAAATGAACCTGGTGAGGTGTCAGTTTTCTCAGTGAGAGAGCATTTTGGAGATAGTGATCACAATTCTATCTCCATTGCCATAGCATTGGAGGGATAGGGACAGATACGTTTAATTGTAAGGAGAAATATGAGGCTATCAGACAGGAACTTGGAAGCATATTGGAAAGACCTTTTCTCGGGGAAACGTCCGGAAAGAAAATGTTCTGGAGACATTTGCCTGGAGTTCTGAGTGGTGCATTCCAATGAGACAGGGGGAGGATGGTAGGGTACAGGAACAGTGGTGTATAAAGGCTGCTGTAAATCTGGTCAAGAAGAAAATAAGAGCTTACGGAAGATTCAAAAGTTGGTAATGATACGTATCCGGATGATTATAATTGTAGCAGGAAGGAGCTTAAGATTGGAATTCGGAGCACCAGAAGGGGCCATGAAAACACCTTGCGGACAGGATTCAGGAAAACCCCTAGGCATTCTTCACGTATGTGCAGAGCAAGTGGATAAGACGTGAGAGAATAGGACCAATCAAGTGTGACAGTGGAAAAGTGTGTATAGAACCGGAGGAGATGGCAGAGGTACTTAATGAATACTTTGCTTCAGTATTCTCAAGGGAAAAATATCTTGGCGATTGTAGGGATAACTTGCAGCAGACTTAAAAGCTCGACCATGCAGATACTAAGAAAGAGGATGTGCTGGAGCCTTTAGAAAGCATCAAGTTGTACAAGTCACTGGGACCGGACGGGATGTACACCAGGGTACTGTCGAAAGAGAGGGAGGAGATTGCAGAGCCTCTGGCGATGATCTTTGCTTCATCAGTGAGGACGGGAGAAGTTTATAGGCCAGTGAGTCTTACTTCAGTGGTTAGTATGTTGGTGGAGAAGATACTGAAAGGCTGGATTTATGAACATTTGAAGAGTCATAATATGATAATGAATTGTCAGTATGACTTTGACAGAGGCAGATCGTGCTTTACGGGTCGGATTGATATTTTTAAGAATGTAATTAAATACATTGAGGAAGGTAGAGCTATAGGTGTAGTCCGTATGGATTTTAGCAAGGCATTTGATAAGGTAAAGCAAGCAATACTTATTGAGAAACTAAGGAAGCATGGGATCCAAGGGGATATTACTTTGTTCATCCAGAAATGGCTTGCCCTATGAAGGCAAAGTGTGGTTGTAGACGGGTAATATTTTTCATGGAAACCGGTGATCATTGGCGTGCCTCGGGGATCTGTTCTGCGATACATACTCGTTGTGAGTAAAAGAAAAAGATGAGGATATGTAGGGATGTGTTATTAAATTTGCTGATGACACGAAGATTGTGGGAGTTGCGAAAAGTGCATAGGGTTCTCAGAAGTTACACCGGGACATTGATAAAGCGTAAAAATGGGCAGAGAAGTGGCGGATGGAGTTCAACTGATGTATGTTTGCAGTGATTCATTTTGGTAGGTCAAATATGATGCAGCATATGGCATTAAAGGGAAGATTCTTGGCAGTGTGGAAAACAGTGCGGTCTAGGGTTCCGAATCCAAAGCACATTCACAGCTGCTACGCAGTTTGACTCTATGGTTAAAAGGCATACGGTTCATTGGCGGTTGTGTTTAAGAGCAGAGAGATAATGTTGCAGCTATATAAGACCCTGGTCAGATCCAACTTGGAGTACTGTGCACACCTCTGGTCGCCTCACTACAGGAAGGGCGTGGAAACCATAGAAAAGGTGCAGAGCAGATTCAGAAGGATGTTGCCTGGATTGGAGCATTCCTCATGAGAATAGGGTGAGTGAACTCGGCCTTTACTCCTTGGAGCAACGGAGTATGACAGGAGATTTAATAGAAGAGTGCAGGAGACCTAATGGAGAACTAGTAGATTAATGAGAGGCATTAATCGTGTGGATAGTCATTCTTTTTCCTAGTGCTGAAATGGCTAGCACAAGAGGGCACATTTTAAGGTGTTTGGAAGCAGGTACAGAGGAGATATCTTGTTGTACAGTTACTCATTGGCAGTTATGATATTGTGGCCATCACTGAGACGTGGCTAAAGGATACATGACTCTGGGAGCTGAACGCCCAAGGATTCACGGTTTATCGGAAGGATAGACAGGTAGGTAGAGGGAGTGATGTGGTTTAATGATAAAAAATGATATTAAATAGTTAGAAAGAGTTAATATAGGAGGATCGGAAGGTACAGAATCTTTATGGTTTGAGCTAAGAAATCGCAGGGGTAAAAGGACCCTGATGGCGGCTATCTACTGGTCCCCAAGCAGCTGCAGTGTTGTGGACTACAGATTACAACAAAAAATAGAAAAGGCTTTCCAGAAGGGTAGTGTTACGATAATTGTAGAGGATCTTAACTTCCTAGTGGATTGGGAAAATCAGGACGGCACTGGATCTCTGAGAATTTGTCGAATGTCTACGAGATGGCTTTTGAGAACAGCCTGTTGTTGAGCCCCTAGGGGATCGGTTCTACTGGATTGAGTATTGCAAAATGAAACAGAGGTGATTAGAGAGATGGAAGTGAAGGAACCCTTAGGAGACGTATTCAGCGGTGGGAAAGGCTTTACCTGCTTCGGGCTGGCTGTATCTACAACTTTTCATTGGCAATTATATTCAAGGATGTTGAGTTACTGTACCGGACGATAATGCAAAAAGTCAAGATATTCCCCACCATATATAAACTAGGAAGGCTTTTCACCAAACTGTGCTCCTCCAACTCCAAGGCTCTACACTGAGAATCCCAGTCAATATTGAAGGAATCAGTCCCACAATCACCTGCTAGTTAATAAATCCTCCATAACCTGTCTGCAGTTCTGCTCCTGTTTCTGCTGATGGCATTTCAAAGACCATTGGAATCTGTAGCACACAACATCTCCAGATTTTCCTTTATCAACAGCGTGAAAGTTGCCCAATGGGAGAAAGGTGACTATTAGTGTGAATTGTAATACATGCTCGGATTTTACAGGTCTCTGTCTTTGAAGACTGCAGAGAGCTGAGGGCTTTATAGGTCCGTGATGGTAAGATTTATTGTCCCTGGGGTCAAATGCTGACTGTTCTTCTACGATCTCATACCTGTTTACAGCAGAGATTCCCCATCCCATAGATGATCCATGATGATTTGTAATACTTTGTGTCCCTGCGCTACCACATGTCTTATTCTTGCTCTCTACTGGCATTGCCCCGTGACTTTCTGCCTGATCAGCAGTGCATATCCCCCACCTCTTTGATCACACTCTGAACTGTCTAAATTACCTGAATCGTGTAATGATCAGCTGCCAGTCCTCCCCTTCTCTCAATAAGATGCCTGCATTGGCTCAATCACTGAGTCATATATTTAAGTGCACCTGTATTACATGTTAGACACGCTCTACTGAAATAAACTCACGTCTGCCCCTCGGTGCTACCGTGCTCAATAACGTGGCCGCATCTGGACATCTTCTGGTGTTCCTTGACCTCGTCTCTACCTTTTACTCAATGTTACTTGCTGACCTGTAGCTCTAGTTCGCATCGCATTCCCCGTCACCCTCAACAACACCCGGCCTCCATATGCCACATGTTAATGCTCTGCCACGTTAGCTACAGTAAACTTCCCCGTTAGAATATGAAATCCTGTTTTAGTACAGGTGCAAAACCCCTTACACACGTTCCATCTATCCTGGAAGAGAGCCTAATAATCTGAGTGAAAGTTGTCTTCCTCTTGCACAGATATATAACATCATGTTTACTGTACCTGACATCTTAAGTTTGTAACACCAGAAGTAATCCTGAGTTTACTAACCCAAGATTGCTACTTCGTAAGCCAGAAGTCTTCTTAATCACCCAATTAATTAGTTTGGGAATTTGAGGGATCTATAGACTTACATACCACGACTCTCCTATCCCCCAAGACAGCAATAAAATATGACATTTGTACTCTGTATTCCAGTTTGTTTTTTCATGGTGTATCTGCTCATACTCTTCCTGATGGAACTCAATCTGCCATATCTCTGCGCAGTCCCGCACATTCTGTAACATTCCCGTTCGTGTTTTTTTTTTTGAGAGTTACCTTCCAAATACCCTGTTGCGTGATTTCAAAAATAACTATAATTTATTGATATATGTTTATTAATTACAACTATAATTTCAATAATTAGCATGTCTCTGCCTCTGTATTTGTAATCTACCAAACCGCCCTTTTCATCCATTATTCGCGACTTCTTTGTCGACTGTTCAATCTGAGTTGGCACAGTCAATATAACTTCGATACAGACCTGGATTAGTCCAGTCGCAATCAAGAGACAATCTACAGATACCGGGAATCCAAATAGCACACGCAGTTGCTACAGGAGCTCCGCAGTACAGGAAAGGAGCAAACAGTAGCTAAAACCTGTCAGCAGCGTTGAATCTATTTTTTCTGCAGTCCCGCTGAAGGGGCTCGGCCCGAAACATCGGCTGTACGTGTTTGCATAGACGCCGCCTGGTCTGATGCATTCCTCCTGCATGTTGCGTATGGTTAGCCTATATCACAGCATGCATTTCTCTCTTTCTCTCTCCCTCACTCTTCATTCCTCCGTCTCCCTCTCACTCTCTTTTACAGCTACATCAAATGAAAAAACATTTTGACGTCGTTGTAAAACTTTTAAAATTCTGTTCCCTGAATTTGTTTCACGGTGGCAGAGAGAAGAAGAAGCTGCGCGCACAGAAAGAAAGCGGAATCAGGTTGATAGAAACCACGGGGTATAATAGGAGCAGAGGTAGCAGATACCGCCAAAATATACTGAAATATCAAGCAGTTTAGTTAGAACCCGGAAGCCGGGTTAACAGGTTCGCCTCAAGCTTCAACTTAATCGGGGCGGGAGGTGAGGTGCAAGGAGGAATTTTCGGGCACTCAGACACCAGTGATACCATCGGGATAAAATCAACAGCTGTTTTTTTTTGTTCAAAGGCAACGCACACAATATACTGCGGGATGGTAACGGACCTGGCAGTAACTATGGCAGCTGTTCATCGCATAGTATCCACTAACGCAGAAGTGGAGGTACAGAATAGGAGCATGAAGTGCTGAGATGTAATACTTTACTGCCTTTGTTGTTAACGTTTAATGAGTTACAAAATTTTGGTTCAGAGGGTATTTCACCACATTCTTGAATTCCTTTCGGAACTTGCTCTGAGTCACGGTGTTGGTGCAGTGTTGGTGCAGGAACCGAAAATCCGGAGCATTCTTGATGTTTCTTTTGTGATGTAACTGGGATCCGTGACAAAATAAAAAAAATACATCGATATCCGCTTATAGATATAAAATACGATCTGCGTTACCCTCAACAATATGAAACTACCAGTTATTCCGAAGTGCAAAACGATGGATTTGCGTCGGTTCTCCATCTCCCGGTCCTTGTCTTTCTCTCCATTCCTGCGGGCTCGACAGGGAGCTCCTGGGACAAAGGAGTGGAGAGAATCCGCCTGACAATCAGGATATTGAATAGTAACATCAGAAAGAATGGGACACAAGGCGTTACAATGCAGTGAAACATCGCAAATGCCGCCCATAAGGGAAAGATTTTGCAGTACGATGCATGAACACCAAGGAACACCATCAATTATTAGCAAAAGCTCGTATACAAATCCCCAGGGGGCAGTCTCTCCACAGGCCAGCACAGTCAATGTCCCGATAACCACAGCCGCTGTGCTCTCGGTGCAATATTAAATGTTTTCAGCTTCTCACAGCAAATGGCCAGAAATCGATCGACGGTGAAAGCGAGTGTCAACCGTATAGAGGTCGCTTGTGCTCGCAAAAACCAACCATCCGCCTAATCTGCACGCAGGGGTAATGAACAGAAATGATTGAGGAAGGTATATCCAAGCAGTCCACGTGAGCAGCGGTTCCGTGATATCGACCAGGAGATCGGGCACTGCCATCCCACCAGGTAGCGAGTGACACATTTCGAGAGACCGCATTTTCCCCGGGATAGGAGCACAATGGCCACCAGATTTGCTGGAAGAGAGGCAGGGAACAGCAATTTGAGAAAATACCGAGCAGATGGCGAAGCAACAGTTTAAGAAGATCCTATAATATTGTTGCACTTAGCGTTAGAAAGGACATGGGAGGGTGTTGAGCCAGCGGAGGCATTGAAGGAAGGAGTTTACACAGTAAAATGAAATCAATAACTTCCGAATACAGACTCCTTACTGATGACCGAAATGTGAATTGGCAGCGGAAAGCTAACACTGGGTAACTCTCTCCTCAGAGTCACTTCTGCGTCTCATATGAATGAAATAAGAACAAGTCGCTATTGGAGAGACTCTTCCATTAGACAGTCACAAGCTTCCATCGTGTTCCCTGTCAGCGACAAACAGCCGAAGGAAGGAACAAAGACAGGAAATGCTGGAAACACTCATCCAGACAAAACACGATATGTGGAAAAACAAAACAGATATAGTGCCTTTTCGCAGAACTGTTTTCAGAAATACTCTTGACACGAGTTACCTTTCTCGTTCCGTACAAGCTACTTGAGAGTTAGTGCTTCCACCATTGCCTCTGTTTGCTTATCTTTACAGTATTTGCCACCTCACTGTCTTTACAGACAACATTGTCTCTGAGGTAAACATTAGACAGACTGAAGTAGATAAATACATCAAAATTCTTGGGCAGCACCTCAGCAGAGAGTAATTTGATTAAATGCCGGAGTTCCAATTGAGTCTTGTCACGGAGCATCCACATTTACAGATTTCACGTTCCTGTGTACAGAATTAGTCAACCAGTCAAGGGCAGAGAGATGGAATAAAAGGGCCATTTTCGATTAGGGAAGATCTGAACATTAGTGCGATTCAGGGACGGGGGCCGAGATGCTCACAGTCTACAAAAGTGATTCGAAAAAGAAAGCACTATTGGTAACCTTAGGTAATTTCTACGTATGTACATGTTTGGTACTGCATTGTGTGCCAAAGGGCCTGTATTGGGTGGTTGGGCTATATGTATACCCTTCTAACTGTGAGTTTACATAATCGGATGAAAACTATGGCAAATGAATCCGAGAATGCTGGTTTATCTGCAATAGGTTCTAGGGTGGGCAAATCTGAATGCACAGATCATGGAACTTTAGGGATTAGAAGTCTGAATTTCAATTTTATTCTCTTAAAAGCTGCAATTTCCAATTAATAACCATATAACCATATAACAATCACAGCACGGAAACAGGCCATCTCGGCCGTCCTAGTCCGTGCCGAACTCTTAATCTCACCTAGTCCCACCTACCCTCACTCAGCCCATAACCCTCCACTCATTTCCTGTCCATATACCTATCCAATTTTACCTTAAATGACACAACTGAACTGGCCTCTACTGCTTCTACAGGTTCTTTACTTCTTCTGCTTCCACACAGCTATCACTTTCTGAGTAAAGAAATACCCCCTCGTGTTTCCCTTAAACTTCTGCCCCCTAACTGTCAAATCATGTCCTCTCGTTTGAATCTCCCCTACTCTCAATGGAAACAGCCTATTCACGTCAACTCTATCTATCCCTCTCAAAATTTTAAATACCTCGATCAAATCCCCCCTCAGCCTTCTACGCTCCAATGAATGGAGACCTAACTGGTTCAACCTTTCTCTGTAACTTAAGTGCTGAAACCCAGGTAACATTCCAGTAAATCGTCTCTGCACTCTCTCTAATTTATTGATATCTTTCCTATAATTCGGTGACCAAAACTGCACACAATATTCCAAATTTGGCCTTACCAATGACTTGTAAAATTTTAACGTTACATCCCAACTTCTGTACTCAATGCTTTGATTTATAAAGGCCAGCGTTCGAAAAGCCTTCTTCACCACCCTATCTACACGAGACTCCACCTTCAGGGAACTATGCACTGTTACTCCTAGATCTCTTTGTTCCACTGCATTCCTCAATGCCCTACCATTTACCCTTTATACCATCTGGCCAAGATGACTTATCAGTTACCCCATTACCTTTTCTCAAGTCATGGAGAGTTCAGACATTTCAATCCCCTTGCCACCTGGAACTTCCAACACACTGCCAGTGCCTGACACTGTGAGACTGATGTAAAATACTTATTTCGATCGTCCGGTATTTCATGGTCCCACATTGCTACATCAGCCGCATCGTTTTTCAACGGGCCGATATCCACTCTCGTATCTTTATTTCACCTTATTAATCTGAAGAAGCTTTTGGTATCCTCGTTAATATTATTAGCCAGCTTACTATCATATTTTAATTGCACCTAAATGATGACTTCTTACTAGTTGTGTGCTTTTTTTTTTAACTTAACAATCTTCCAACTTACCACTAACCTTGCCGAACTATACGCCCTCTCTTTTTCTTTTTATGTTGGTTTTGACATTTCTTGTTAGCCATGGTGGTGTCATCGTTTCTTCAGAATACATCTTCCTCTTTCGGATGTATATATCCTGTGTCCTCCGCTTTGCTTCTAGATATTGCAGCTGTTGCAGTTCAGCTGTCATTCCTGTCATTGCTTTAGGCCAACTCCTCACTCCCACCTCGTTACTCCGCTATAATACCGACACATCTGATTATAGCTCTCTTCAAATTTCAGGGGGCAATTCGGTCATATATTGATCACTTTTCCCGAAGGGATCTTATAGTTGAAGCTCCCTTAGCAGTTTTTGTTATTTGTGCATCACCCAGTCCAGAATAGCCGATCTTCCAGTGGACTCAACGACGAGCTGCTCTCAAAATCCATCTCGTAGGCACTATCTATATTCAGGCTACAGTAATCGAGCAGCAACTTGATTTTCCCAATCTACCTGTATATTGGAGTCTTCCATGACAATTGTAACATTGCCCTTGCAGCCTGCGTTTTCTATGTCCTGATGTGATCTTAGCGAACGTTTGGGTGTCTGCATGCGATTTTCCGTGTTCTTTTTTTACCATTGCAGTTCCTTCTGCCTATCCATAGTAATTCAACATTATCTAACCCTACGTCACCCTTTCTAAAGATTTGATTTCATTTTTTAGCAGCAGACAACGCCACGCCCTCTGTCCACCTGACAATTCCTTACAAAGTGTATTTGGACATTAATCTCCCAGCTTAATCTTCTTTCAGCCACGATTCAGTGTTGCCTACAACATCATATATAGCAAAGGGTAACTGTGCTGCAAGTTCATCCACCTTATTCCGCTTTCCACAGCGCATTCAACTTCAACACTTTCACTCCTGTATTCACCGTTTTTGCTTTAGTCGCACCATCGTCAACCTTTCCATTCTTAACTTCACCTGAGGACTTGCCAACACCTGTCTCCTCAGCGAGCTGTTCTGCCACTCCGGTTTCCTACCCCAGTCCTACATCCTATCAGTGTACCGCTGTCTCTCATAGATCTCCTCAACAAGCTGTTCTGGCACTCCGGTTTCCAACCCCAGTCCTACATCCTGTCAATGTCCCGCTGTCTCCCATAGATCTCCTCAACAAGCTGTTCTGGCACTCCGGTTTCCTACCCCAGTCCTACATCCTATCAATGTCCCGCTGTCTCCATCAGATCTTCTCAACAAGCTGTTCTGGTACTCCGGTTTCCTACCCCAGTTCTACATCCTATCAATGTCCCGCTGTCTCCCTCAGAACTCCTCAACAAGCTGTTCTGGCACTCCGGTTTCCTACCCCAGTCCTACATCCTATCAATGCCCCGCTGTAGCCTCTGACAGCTCTCCATACAATCCACAACACCTCCAACTTACCTCTGACATCTGCTCTGTACCTACTCCCCAGCACCTCGTCCTCTTGTCCTCTTGTGGCAACGACTTCAGCCCTAGGGAAAAGTGTCTGACTATCCACACAGTCAATTCCTCTCATCATCTTGTACACCGCTATCAGGTCACCTCTCATCCTCCGTCACTCCGAGGAGAAAAGGCAGAGTTCACTCAACCTATTCTCAAAAGGCATGCTCCCCAATCAAGGCAACATCCTTGCAAATCCCCTTTGCACCCTTTCTATGGCTTCCACATCCTTCCTGTAGTGGGGCGACCAGAACTGAGTACAGTCCTCCAAGTGGGGTCTGACCAGGGTCGAACATAGTTGCAACATTACCTCTCTGCGCCTAAACACATTCCCACGATTGATTAAGGTCAATGCACCGCATGCCTTCTTAACCACAGGTTTCGAAATATCAGGGAGCATCTGGTCATTGCGGGCGACCCTTCAATGAGCTGAAGACAGAGAAACTGAGGCTGTCCTTGAATCTGGTGGTTCTGCTTTCTGGAGGACCTATCTTCTGTCCGGAGGAATAGGGAGAAGACTAAAGATCTGGAATGAGTTTGTTGATTGTATCATTGCTTCAATAAGGCAGTGCGAGGTCTTGGCAGACCCCCTAGGGGGCGGGGGGTGCACTTTGTTGCCACAATGCGCTGAGTTGCTGTCAAAGCCCTAATCAATAGACCCACAAGTGGAAAATACAGTGGGAATTAACTTAAATTGGAAATCACATACTCAGTGAACAAAATACCTTTCTACAATACTGTGTTCATATATTTCCTTTTCCTGCTCATTTGCAGTTTGTGTCTTTCTAAGAGCCGCTAACATAACGATATTCCTCCAGCAACACCTGAAAAAAAAACTTGCAAACGAAAATCTGGATTGAATTTACTGCCGCTATCGTGTATACTACACCCTCTGGTATTCGGCAGATCCACATCGTTTATATATCCACTCAGACTATTATTGCATTCATCCCATAAGCCTCTATCACATCTTCCGCCGCAATTTCCTTTGCATAGCAATACTTTCCCATCCCACGGGTCTTCCCACCGTTGTCCATAGAAACATAGATAGTTCACAGCACAGTACAGGTTTCTCTACCCCCAAATCTGTGCCGAACATGTACTTACCTTAGACTTTACACTGGTTTACCCATATCACTGTACTTTGCTAAGCTCCATATACCTATCCAAAATTCTCTGAAACGATCCTATCATAACTCTATCCACTTATCTTTGGCATCTCCTCTGTACCTTCTTCGAAGCACATTAAAATTGTTCTCTCCTGTGTTAGCCATTTCAGCCCAGGGCAAAAGACATTGACTGTCCATACGATCAATGCCTCACATTACCTTATACAAGTCTATCAGGCCACTTCTCATCCTCCATCTCTGACTCCAACATCTTTCAAACCACTGTTAGACTAAGTGGCCTTTCGTTTCCTTTTTTCTGCCTCTCTCCCTTCTTGAAGAGTGGAGTGGCATTTCTGAAATCTTTATGGGTTGAGCTAAGATATCGCAGGGGTAAAAGGACCCTGATGGCAGTTATCTACAGGCCTCTAATCAGCTGCAGTCATGTGGACCACAAATTACAACAGGAAATAGATAAGGCTTGCCAGAAGGGCAGTGTTATGATCATTGTAGGGGATTTTAACATAATAGTGGATTGGGAAAATCAGGTTGGCACTGGATCTCAAGAGAGAGTATTAGCAGAGTGTCTACGAGATGGCTTTTTAGAATAGCTTATTGTTGAGCCCACTGGGGAATCGGCTGTACTGGATTGGGTATTGTGTAATGAACCGGAGGTGATTAGAGAGATGGAAATGAAGGAAGCCTTTGGAGGCAGTGATCACAACATGATTGAGTTCACTGTGAAATTTGAGAAAGAGAAGCCGAAATCCGATGTGTCGGTATTTCAGCGGAGTAAAGGAAATTCAGAGACATGACCGAGTTCACTCATCTTCTTCTCATAAGGCATGCCAGCAAAACCAGGAAACATCTTTGTAAACCTCCTCTGCACCTTTTCTATGGTTTCCATCATTATCCTTGTCGTGAGGCGACCAGAACGGAGTGCAGTACTCCAAGTGGGTTCCGACAGGGTTCCAATATTGCTGCAACATTACCTCTGGAGTCCTGAATTCAATCCTACAATTGATGGCGTCCAATGCACCGGATGCTTTCTTAAAAACAGGGTCAACCTGCGCAGCAACTTTCAGTGTCCTATATGCTCTCTCCTATCCTCCACACTGCGAAGAGTCTTACCATTAATACTGTATTCTGCCATCCTACCTGACCTACCACAATGAACCACCTCACACTTATTTGGGTTTAACTACATCTGCCATTTTTCAGTCTTACATCCTATCAGTGCCCTGCTGTAACCCCTGACAGCCCTTCACACTATCCGCAACACCTCGAACCTTCGTGTCATCAAAAGTTTCAACTTGATCTGTTAAGGTGCAAAGTTTGGTATTTGACCAGGTTAAGCTTTATCTGCCATTTCTTTGCAAGTATTTGCTGTTGCATCTGTAATATTTTATTATTTGTGAACTAATTCCAATGTTTGGTTTGATCTTGCATTATTTCCAATTTACATAATTCAATGTGTTGTATTTAAAAGTAATTGGTTATGGTAAATTGTTCCGTGATTAGGCTATGATTAAGATGTGTAATTGCTGGACGGCGGGGATTAAAGGACCACAAAGTCCTATTCTGCGCTACACCTGGATGAACAAATATGTGTTCTAGAAAAATTTTGATTTCTGTTTAAATTTGAACTGCTCCTTCTGGTGCTTTCGCCTTTCACTTACTTTTATGGTTGTCTACCCTCTCCTGTCAGATTACGTTCTCCAGTACTTCATTTCTTTCATGATTCAAAATCGCAGCTCTTTACATAACACCGTCCCGCTCCCGTTTTCAACCAACACCTACCAACTTGTACTTCCTCCTCCACGCCCGAACAGCTTACTCTGTCTTATTTTCTGTTCCATCCTGATCAAGAGTTATTGGCCTGATATGTCGATTCTTTTACTCTAGGATATAATCTTTTTTTTTAGAAGCTACCTGGTAAGCTGTGTTCGGAGTATTGCTGCAGTGCGACTGATTGTAGCAGAGAACTGCTTAATATAAACTGTAAATTCCGCAGTCGTTTTTCGAACGTCTCGCGTTTATTTTTTTCTGTTCGTAAAACTTTACTCGTCCTTTTAACTCTTTCACTTGCTTTCAAGTCCGATCAGAGCAACTGTCGGCTCCTGTCTCTAAATCAGCAGCAGCTATTTTAGTACTTAATACTTGCCTTGTCATCCTTAACAAAACAACATGTTCATGGTATATTTCGCCTATTTCATTAATTTAATCTACTTCGTCCATGAGAAAAAACACACACTGGAGTAAAATTAGGCCATTGGGCTCACCAGGGCTTTCCCGCTGTTAGGTTACAGCTGATCCATTTTCCTTGTCAGCCCCAATCTCCGGCATTCTCTCCGTAAATATCTGCCTTAAGTATACATAAAAACTTGACCTCCACAGCTAACTGTGGCAAGGAATTCCACAGATTCGCCACCTTCTGGTTAAAGACATTCCTCCTTATCTCCATTCTAGAAGGACGCCCTCTATCCTTAGGTTGTGCCCTCTGTTTCTAACCTCCCCAAGGGTCCGCGGCATGGTCAGCACATGACGCCTCTCATTAATCTATAGTCAGGGACTAGTGATCGTCTCTACTGGAATGGTTGCAAAAACCTCTCCCGGGTAGGCCCACCGACCAACAGTCCAGTTGATCGCTGAAAGGGCCATGCTCATTTATATTCACTCACCACAAAGTCTGGGTGAGTGCCTTCACGTGTATGTGTTGAAATTTATTTAAATTTGTTTAAATACACGGTGACTAAGGAGGTAGCGTCTGGTCTATTAAAGAGGCATAAGGTGGATAATTTTCCACGGGGCAGGCGGGATATACTGCAGGTTATTTGGTGAGTCAGGACATTAGATTATGGGGACTTGATCAAAATATTTGCTTCTTCACTAGACGTAAGCAAGGTACCATAAAAGCGGTGATAAATTGTATGTTACTGTTCTTGAAAAGGGGTGGATAATCCTTAAAAAATGTAGAATGCTGAGACTTACCGGCGATAAGAAATTTGTTGAAGAGGATTCTTAGGGATAGGATGTAGAGTTAACGGACGTAAGCAGACCCCTGGCTCTTCTAATCTTTGCCGACCTGTGTTCTGACCTAGTCACAACGGCCTTCATTAGGACCACGGCCTTTCATACCCCACCCATCAATGCAGCCGTCCAAATGTCTCTGAAATGCTGAGATTGAGCCTGCATTCACCACTTCCTCCGGTTACTATTCCCACTCTCACGCCGCCCTTGAGTAATGAATTTCCATCTCGTGGTCCACCTTCACACTTAAAATATGACCTCTTGCTTTAGTCTCACCCAGCTTGAGTGCAGAGAGCCTCCGTTTGGGTGAGAGAAGACCCATTGAATCTTTCCAGCTCTCTCAGGCCCTCAACTCGTGGGAACATCATTATAAATATTCTCTTAATCTTTCAAATTTAATGATATCTTTCGTGTAGATAAATGATCTGAATTGCACTCAATGCTCTAAGCTTGATCACACTAACGTCCTGCAAACCTTCAACATAACATTCCAATTGGTCTTGCTTTATGATGGTCTGAGTGCAAACAGCTCTCTTTATGACGTCACCTAGGAATTATGGAACTGTATTCCCAGATCCGTCTGTTCACCCGCACTGCTCAATTCCCAACCATTCATTGTGTAATTCCTACACTGGCAGATCCTGCCAAACTGCAGTAGCTCAGACTAGATCCCAGTTGGATGGAATTTTACATTAAATTCCATCTGCAAAGTTTCAGCCCTACTTTGCTGTTCACTCACGCTCTGAATACAGCTGTCATCCATAAATTCTGTTTACCATATTACCATTGAATTTCGAATATTTACAGTTGAAGTCAGAAGTTTCCATACACCTTAGCCAAATACATTTAAATACAGTTTTTTTTTTCTCCACAATTACTGACATTTAATCCTAGAAAATATTCCCTGACTTAGGTCAGTTAGGAGCACAACTTTATTTTAAGAACGTGAGATGTCAGAATAATAGAAGACAAAATGATTTATTTCTGCTTTTATTTCTTACAACTCTTTCCCAGTGCTTCAGAGGTTTATATACACCTGGTTAGTGTTTCATAGCATTGCCCTTAAATTGTTCAACTTCGCTCAAACGTGCTGGTAGCCTTCGACAGACTTCCCACAGTAAGTTGCTGGAATTTTGTTCCAGTCCTTCAGACAGAACTCGTGTAATTGAGTCAGGTTTGTAGGCCTCCTCCCGAAAGATCCAGCGGCCAAACATTTCCAGCTTCAACGCTGTAGAGCGGATCCACAGAAGCTGCAGCCTGATGCACTTCTCGCATGTGTAGCTGCCGGGAATACTGAACGTCTCCCCGTCTTTCCACATCACTCAAGTAGAGCATTTCAATATCACGTCTGGCATTTTTACTGTCTTGCCTGTTTGAATATAAAGCCAGTGCAAAGAAAAAAAATACATAGCTACAATTATTTTGATTTTGCCTTCTCGGACGTAAGCACCTTCCGGATCAACTCGACAAGAATTGAAACTTTAAAATAAGTGTTCTGTCCATATCCGCTGCACGACGGCCGCTCCACTTGTCTCTGTCGCACATTAAATTGTTAGTGCTAATCAATCTTGAAAGGTAACTGCTTGCTGCGAAATGCTCAAAACAAAACTTCCGCTAGTGCTGCAACAGGTCAGCGAACCGGAGTGAAGTACGTCCTTATAAGCGTCTCATCTTTCCAGCAGACCGATGCTCAAGTGTGCAAAAACGTTTACCGACGCCCTGCTCTCTGCCTCCTTTGTACCAGTTTAAACATTGAACTGCACGTCTGATCAACATGCCAATTATACTTTCCAGTTGATGAAAGGGAATAATAGCGCACCCAAAACAGATAAATTACTCCACTGTATTGGTGCTCAGTCCTGGTCGCATCACTATAGGAAGGATGTGGAAACCATAAAAAGGGTGCAGCGGATGTTGCAAGAATGTTGCCTCTATTAGGGATTATGCCTTATGAGAATAGATTGAGTGAACTCGGGCTTTATTCCTTGGAGCGACGGAGGATAAAAGCTGACCTAAAAGAAGTGTCGAAGGTGATCAGAGATATTGATTGTGTGGATAGTCTGAGGGTATATTTTAGAGCTGAAATGGCTTACAAGAGAGTGCACAGTTTTAAGATGCTTGGAAGTTGGTACAGAGGAGATGTTAGGGCTATGTATCTGACGCAGTGACTGGGGAGTGCGTGTAATGGGCTACCGGCAACGGTGGTAGAGGCAGATTCGACAGCGTCTTTTAAAAGACCCCTGGACACGTACAAGAATATCAGAAAAGCAGGATCTACGAATAACTTTAAGAGATTTCTAAGGCAAGGACGTGTTCGGCACAGGTTTGTGGACCTAAGGCCCTGTATTGTGCTGCAGGTTTTCTCTGTTACTCTGTAATGTTCTCTGTGCTTCCTTGCTCAGAAGAGAGCAAGAATAGATCGGCGATTTCGATATTTTAAATGCCTACAGCTGTTGATTAAATAAACACCAACCTATGATTTCTACTGTCTGATACAGCCCGTTTTCTTCACTTCAGACACAGAAAACAGGACACAAGAGAGTTGTGGTTACAAATTTATACGTTTTTTCCCTACCAGTTGAGGTCTTTCTGCCACTCCAGTTGACACGCAACAATCAAGAATTACACTGCCGCAATAGTGTTGAAGAAATTAAAGGACACATTGATAGATCGGCAGTTATCAATGTAGAGGAGAGGCAAGATCAGGCCGAGTGTGTATTTGTTGGACTAACACACTGAGGATAACCTGGGGCATAGAATATCAGCAGATTAAGACATTGGCGTAAAACATTGGGGTGGGTTGTCATCAAGAGAGACAGGTTCAGAGGGAAAAGATGAGTTTTTTTTTCACACAGCAAGTGTTTACTAATCTCCATCATGTTGTCCGTTCATTCGGAGAATACGGCTTTCACTAGGATTTTGAAAGAGTCAAGATGAGCACTGGGAAGTGGAAAACCCATAGGGCTTCTGCCCAAATACAATGTGTGTGATTACTTTAGCTGGATGCGGTTCACAGATTATTCGTGATTCTGACATCAGGAATCTGTGATTTACAAGCAAGGGGTACGGGCTCACACTGCTACGGGCAATATGATCTGAGCCGCCTGATGGAATGCTGCCCCCCGTAGCGGTCAGGACGTGGGGTGAAAGACAATCACGAATGAAGCCGGGAGCTGATCGCTGGAAGACCTGTAGCTGAGGGAGCGGAATTTGAAAGGACAGAGGTCGCTTGAATCAAATAAATAGTTTTGATTCTGATGGACAACTCATGAGGGAGTGGATGGCGAGAACGCCGTGAAGCTCACCTGAATGAGGGGAAAGTAAAGGAAAAAAAAAACATCGACAAGATTGTTTACCGGCGGCCAGAAGAAGAGTGTACTCGAAAACTCACTGTCAGGCGTCTGTTAGTCTGCGTATTTACATGTGATCAGTAACACCCCGCGGGCGGATTGTAATTGGATTTGTTTTATTATTGTGACATGTATGGTTAAAGCAAAAAAGCTAGAAAAGCTTACCCAGAATAGCAGTAACTGAGAATAAATGTTCATACAGTGTATTGGAGTAAAATAACAGTGGTACAGAATAAGTTGTAGCAGTTACAGTTGTACAATAATGCACAATTCTACAGCGAGATACATTGTGAAGTCAACGGTCAACCATATCGTTTCTCCTATAGCACCACCAAAAGAGACGACCCAGAGGAGTCAACTCACTGTAAACACCTTCCTGTTCTGTAAAATATGAAAACCAAAATGCTGCAGTCATCGTTCAGATTCGACAACACAGAACGCAAAAAGAAATTTTACAAGAAAATCAGTAAAAGTATCAATCTGCCATAATACTAATCCCCGCGTTACTCTCCGGGAGCCTCAACAGCCCTGCCGCTTCTATTGGGCGTTAAGTGAATACTCGGCTGCTCCGAATGTGAGACCTCCTCCTCATTGGTGAGACCGGACGCTGGCTTAGTAACCACTTCATCTAGCTCTTTATATCTGTCCTCTCGGTCGCCTGGAAAAACAGACCCCAGGGCGATTTAATTCCGCTTCCCTTTCCCAAGTTGACTTATCTATTATAGGACTACTCCGCCGCCAATTCAATGGGAAATGTACAAACTAGAATAACTTCACCTCATTTTCCGCTGGGACTGTCAACAATATCACGACAAGAACACCTATTATTCTAGATTGTGTTAATTATTGGCCGCAAAAAAAGATTGGGTCAAGATTTGACATCTTGTCAGCGATAGGCGGCACAGTCCATAATCTCCAGGGTGATTCTGGGAACCGAGTTTATTGGCCGTTCAAAAGGACAGATAAAGAAGTTTCTGCAGATGATCGAAATTATGAGAAAAACGAACAAACTACTGGGGGAAGTCAACATGTCTGGCAGCCTGGGAGAGGGAAAGGGTAGGTCGACATTTCGGGCTGAGACACTCCATTAGAGTTGGAACGGAAATGGGCAGAGACCAAAGGGAAAGCAAAAGGTCCGGTGAAGGAGAAGAGGAGAAACTGGAGGGTGAAACGTGAGTTCAGCTGATTGTAAGGATGGTGTTTGGGAAGGCGGGTGGAAAAGGAATCATAATTCAATCCGGGAATTGATAGGTGGAAGACTAAAGAGCTGCGGAAGACGAATATGATACCCCAGTGGACTAAGGGATAAGGCACAGAGCTTGGAAGCCAGCGTATGTTGATAGACAGGTCATGAGGGCGTGGTGGTCGAGAATGAGTGAGAAGCGCAAATGATTGCCAGAAAACAAAATGGAGAGTGATGAGAAAAAAGATGAGATTGTTTCCCGGCGGTAAGAGAAATGGATCTGCATGTCTTCTGGTTGGACACTATCAGAAGCATTATGAGGTGTTAGTCCTTCAATCTGTGTTGGGTTATCGTGGCAGAATTGTAAACCATTGACCGACATGTCTGTGCCGCGACGTGAAGTGGAACTGAAATAGATGGACAACTACAATGTCCCTAATTATCTGGATTGCATACCTTCTAGCACCGGGAAATAGTTTACATTCATGCATTCCCAGTTTCCAGCTCGTAATTCTAAGCGTCTGCATGCCTCATCACACCTGCCTTTTTTCTCTGTGTCTACATTCATCAAGGTTTCATTCACTGGTGGATACCGAAGCGAAGGATCATAAAGGACTTCTACTGCCTCCTTGCACTCCAGAGACATGTTTCCCATTTTATCTGTTATCTCTCCCACGCTCTCTCTCGTCACCTTGTGTTTTACTTAACTTAATCGGCTCTCCCTTGCCTTCTCATAGAATAACATAGGATCGGATAGAACAATACAACACAGTACAGACTCTTCGGCCCACAATGTTGTGACCACCCTTAACATCCCACCGTAAACTCCTCCATATACCTGTCTAGTAATCTTCTAAATCTCATCAGTGAATCTGCTTCCACCACTGACTCAAGCAGTGCATTCCTCGCACCAACTACAACTACTCTCTGAGGAAAAAAAAACATTCCTCTAATATCCCCCTTGAACTTTCCACCCAGTACCTTGAAGCCATGTACTCTTCTGTTGAGCAGTGGTGCCCTAACGAAGAGGCGCTGGCTGTCCACCCTATCTATACTACTTAATATCTTGTTTTCCTCTATCATGTCCTCCTTCTCTCCAAAGAGTAAAACTGTAGCTCCCTTAATCTCTGATCATAATCTATACTCTCTAAACCAGGGAGCATCCTGGTAAATCTCCTCTGTACCATTTCCAATGCTTCCACATCCTTCCTATAGTGAGGCGACCAGAACTGGACACAGTACTCCAAGTGTGGCCTAACCAGAGTTTTATACAGCTGCATCAATACCTCGTGACTCTTAAACCCTATCCCTCTACTTATGAAAGCTAACACCTCATAAGCTTTCTTAGCTACCCTATCTATCTGTGAGGAAACTTTCAGGGATCTGTATACACGTACCCCCAGATTCCTCTGCTCCTCCACACTACCAAATATCCCTCCACTTACTTTGTACTCTGCCTTGGAGTTTGTCCTTCCAAAGTGTACCACCTCACACTTCTCCGGGTTGAATTACGTCTGCCACTTCTCAGCCCACGTCTGCATCCTATCAATGTCTCTCTGCAGTCTTCGACAATCCTCAGCAGTATCCACAACACCACCAACCTCTGAGTCATCCGCAAATTTGCCAATCAACCCTTCTACCCACACATGCAAGTCGTTAATAAAACTCACGAAAAGTAGAGGTCCCATAACCGATCATTGTGGGACACCACTAGTAAAAATCCTCCAATCCGAGTGTACTCCCTCCACCATGACACTCTGCTTTCTGCAGGCAAGCCAGTTCTGAATCCACCTGGCCAAGCTTCCCTGGATCCCATGCCTTCTGACATTCTGAATGAGCCTACCGTGTGGAACCTTAATAAAATATATGTCTTAATAAAATATATATAAAATATATGTAGATCACGTCCACTGCATCACCCTCATCTATATGCCTAGTCTCCTCTTCAAAGAACTATATCAGGCTTGTTAGACACGATCTGCCCTTCACAAAGCCATGCTGACTCTTTCTGATCAGTCCATGATTCTACAAATGCCCATAGATCCTATCTCTAAAAAAAATTCCAAAATCTTTCCCCCTACAAACGTAAAGCTCACTTGTCTATCATTACCCGGACTATGCCTACTAACTTTTTTGAACAAGGAAACAACAATCGCCTCCCTCCGATCCATCAGTATCATTCACGGGGACAACATAAACATCCTAGCAAGAGATTCAGCAGTGTCTTCCCTCACCTCGTGGAGCAGCCTGGGGAATATTCTGTCAGGCCCCGGAGACTTATCTGTCCTAATGCATTTTAACAACTTCAGCACCTCCCCTCCCTTAATATCAGCATGCTCCAGAACATCAACCTGACTCATATTGTCCACACCGTCATCAAGTTCCATCTCATTGGTGAATACCGAAAAGAAGTATCCATTGAGGACGTCGCTCACTTCCACAGCCTCCAGGCATATCTTTCCACCTTTATCTCTAATCGGTCCTATCTTCACTCCTGTCATCCTTTTGTTCATATAAATGAAGAATGCCTTGGGTTTTCCCTTACTCTTCTCGTCAGGGCCTTCTCATGCTCGCTCTTGCTCTCCTCAGCCCCTTCTTAAGCTCGTTTCTTGCTACCTTATATTCCTCAAAAGACTCTTCTTATCCTTGCTTCCTAAACCTCACGTATGCTGCCTTCTTCCATCTGACAAGATTCTCCACCTCACTTGTCACCCATGGTTCCTTCACCCTACCATCCTTTATCTTCCTGACCGGGCCAAATTTATCCCTAACATCCTGCAAGAGATCCTTAAACATCGACCACATGTCCATAGTACATTTCCCTGCAAAAACATCATCCCGATTCACAGCCGCAAGTTCTATCCTTATAGCCTAATGATTTGCCCTTCCCTAATTTAAAAATAAATCCTGTCCTCTCTGACTCTATCCTTTTCCATGATAATGCTAAAGGCCAGGGAGCGGTGATCACTGTCCTCCAGATGCTCACCTACTGAGTGAACTGTGACCGGACCCGGTTCTCATCTCCCCTTTTAATTCTTCTTATTGTTAAATCCCTCCTGACTGCATTGTGACGTTCCATTGCCCTGGCTGATCCTTTCTTCCACACCCTTCAGTTTATTTCTTTCTTCTTCTTTTAGACCTGTTCCATATCACTTATCAGCCAGGGTTACTTTACGGGGCCAACTGATCTACGCCTGAATGAAAGAAGCCAAATCTGAACCCGAATCAAGAGCTCCATGAACAATCTCCATATTTCTGTTGCGCATATGAAGGACCAAATCGCATCCCTAATTCGGCTCCCACGCTCCTACCCAACAGTACCAATTAAGTACATTCCATATTGACTGCTGCTATCCCAGTGTAAGGGATGTCGAATAGCTGTGCTCTGTCGTTCTGAAATGCTGAAACCCGGAGAGATCAGATACCTGACCCATTTCACTCTCTAGCATTAGCACAAGAGGAACTGTTCACTCCACCGCCTGCCCGCTACTTGTGCCAGGTCTCGTTCCTGTACAAAGGTGAGAAATTCTGTCACATCTAAACCCTTTAAACAGAGGAATTTCAGTGACGTTTAAGTTGTCTGTGACAACGGCCATGTCAATATATAAAGCTATGTAAAATCTATCTCCCGATCTGTCCCTGTCTCTGTGTGTTGTTTTCGTTTTGGCGATTGGAACTCTGTACAGAATACGCTTAAAAGGGAGTGTTTGTTCCCTTCCTACTTCTGTGTTCCACTCACAGACTATTAATATGCAATCCCAGCACAGTGTCCTCCCTTTCCGCAGCTGTGATGCTGTCACACTTCCTGTGTTTCAAAGGCTTCTCCTTACACTCTTTTACCCGAATACAAGCAATTTGAAACATCTAAATCACGAGATGTCCTGAAATCATTCCATCCCTTGTGCTTGCATTGATATTACTCCCTCCACATACATGAGGAATAAAAATCTTTAGTTTACGGTTCCATCTAAATTTGCAATGTGCAATCCTAGTACCGTAAATTCCGGTGTATAGCCAAAAATGTGGCCCTAAATTTTGGTCCTAAAATTAGGGGGTCGGCTTATGCAGGGGGTGCCAACTTTTGCAAAACGAGTACATGGAAGTCAGGTCGTATTTATTGTCTGTTTCTGATTCTAATTGGTTCCACTGTCGACACTTGTATTCTTTGGGCTGTTTAAATTTACATCTAGTGGCTGAAGCACGGAGATCAATCCACCAGGAATGATTGCAATGTCCATAGTTTCATCTTTCAATGTTGTCTCACCTGACAAGTGCGCTTTGAACTCGTCCCAGACAAGTAGCGACTTCTCCTTCCTGAAACCATCGGGAAGTCGACGCCACACCTCTTTAAACTACGTCAAGCAACCGGCTTCGTCCATCCAGCAGCGATCTTGAACATAAACAACACCCCGCGGGGATTTTTTTTTATCAACACAAGATTAAGTCTATTCATAAATCGGGTGCATCAACTTCATGTAGCTTTGAAATTTTCGCTGACTTCGCGGTGTTTTTCGGCCCATTTCAACGTTTGAACTGGAATCATTTCTCCGGTAACAATGTATCCGGATGATCGTTGGTGATTCACCCACTCTAAAACTTTTTCTTCCAGTTCTGGCCACTGGCGTGTTTTCCTGCAGTTTGCACATTTCTTCTTTGGCATTTCCCTCAGCGTGTCCCCTGCCTTTCTCCACTCTCCCACTCTCTCTCGTTTACACTAAACTTTTTAGCAGCTGCAGAATTATTGGTTCCTTCAGCAAAATCAACAACCTTCAGCTTGAAGCCAGCATCATATCACATTCGTTTTAATCTTTTGTGGTAGCAAACTCAATACTGAGTACAAGTACTGATGCCGCCACCATATGAGATATGAGATTTTATTGAGATTACGATGGGCGCTAAATGGTTTCGCGAGGGTTGCATTTCACAGGATTCTTTACCATTGGAGACCTAATCCAAAATTTCCCTCCCTGATTTATTTATTACGATTTCGCCTATAACGCTCTTCAATATGTAAGCCTGTTTTCTTAGCAGGTACTAGTTCACAAAATTTCCAGGTTCCGGATCCTACAAAGCTGAGTACCGCCATGTGAGATCTTGTGATTGTTTCTGGTTAAATCAAAAACCTCTACAACAGTGGTCGGTTTATACAAAGGTAACTGAAAAAGTAACTTTTTTAACCTTAAAATTGCGGGACGGCGGGGTGGGTGGGGGGGGGGGGGATGTCTTCGTATACTCCGGGTCGGTATATACGGTAATTTGTTATTATTTATAATAAATAGGACAATCATTGTAACATCGAAACGCACTCAGTTCAGCGTTAGTTAATTAGTCTGATGGCCTAAGGCATAACGCTGTCCCGGAGGCTGCTGCACCTGGCTCTTATGCTGCAGTACTGTTTCCCGGATGATTGTCAAGTCTCTGCGATAGTTTGGAATTTATTCATTTCAAGATGACCAGGCACTTAATTGTTTGAATATATGACACATTTGCCAAGAATCCTGATTTTCTTAAACTGCTTCATTCTAAAATAAGTTTCAGTTGCAGTGGACGTTATCTACACAGACGGCCATTTAAAGTAAAAACATACTTCATTCCATCCTTCAGCTCTTGTCTGAATTTCCTCTGTGTCAGTGTATAGATACAAGTATTGCTGCACAAACTGAGAGTTTGCAACATGTACGCAGATTGTTGTAGTATGTATACGGGGGAACTCAAATATCTGTCCACGTAATAGTAATTTTCCGTTTGCCATTTCAGGGAATGACCTGTATACGGCATCCAAAATAAGATAAAATTAGCTGAAATTGCAAACAATAAAATCATCGATTTTCTGCGGTTTTCCAACTCGGTATCTTTCACATTATCGTTGCTATTCTGAAGACCTCTGCGGACTCTATTTGCCGCAATGATATGTCTTACTGTTAACCCATTGAAGATAAGAATTAAGACAATTGGTAACAGCGGTGTTAAAATGCCATCTAGTATTTCCATTCCTTTCCACACGGGTGAAGTAGCGTATTCACGTGTGAGAGCGCAACGCCAGGGTATATTGTCAATAACAACAAAGTAAAACGGGGCATTTCTCCCGCAGCTCACTAAAACCACCGTCACCAAAATGACCGTTGCTGTTCTCTCCGTGCAGTATCGTTCCACAAACTTTCGACAACATATTGCGATGAAACGATCGACGGTAAAACTGACTGTAAACCAAACAGAACAGTCCCTTGTCACAACAAATAACACCATTGTCAGTGCGCATACAGGAGTGATGAGCAGGGATCTGGAATAAATGTAGATATTGTTGGTCTGTTCCACTAAAGCGAAAACGATAACCACCATCAGATCCGCTGTTGCCATTCCAACCAGGTAACGGGTGATGCATTTGGAGAGTCCGCATTTTCCACGTGATAGGATCACAATGGCCGTTGAATTAACTACAAGATATATGGAGAGAAAAAAAAATGTCAACACAGAATTATCGTTAAACGGAAATGTCTGAATGTCCACCATTTTTTCTAGTGTTGAAATTCAATTTGTGCGGATTCTGTCCGTGCTCTCTGACTGGACAATAATGGACAGAATTAGCAGTGGGTTGGCGACTTTCCGACAGATTAGAACTGATTTCCATGACTCACGCAGCGGTGAAGTTCAATAGCTCCATAAACAACACCATTTACATTATTTGAGGTAAAATAGCTGAAGGGAGTATTTGTCGTGAAAATACGAGATTCAATGCATACGTTATAATTTAACGTTTTATGAAAGAACAGACCTGAGTGTGGATATTCGACTGGCAGGTCAGTTGAAAAAGCTTCCGATCTGGAAGGCGAAAACTGTCGGTTCAGAAAGCCGAGCGTGGTGAAACTATGGAATTATGGTAATATCGGCATCAACATCATTGACAAAATAAATAAAAATAATCACACAGAAAAAAATTTGGAAGCTAAATAACAAAACTATCAGATGCTTGGATCCTCAATTCGGGAAACACATTTCACCAGAAGGTAGCATCTGTACTCAGTAAAAGTCCAAAAAGGGCAGCGGAATAAAAGCAAGATGACGACAGCATTGTACATATGCTGACCAGCTCCAGTACCTTACCAGGGATACCGATCGCTACAATTGCAGGATAGAAAACGCCCGCGGTGTAGTAAATCGCTGGATATCCCTTATTCCGTCAGAGGCAGCGTTCAGTTGTACGGAACGTTCCAACTGCTCATATGGACTGGTGAATGGTTTTACAGAGTTATATGCAATTCAGAACAATTCCATTGAGGCAATTAGTATGGTTATCACATCAGGCGCATTAGGGACGACCAGCTACACAAACGCATTAAAGTGTTTTTCTCGTTACCCCATAGATTTTTGCAACTTATTAGCTTTTAAACAAAATTAATATGTAAGTTGCTAATGTAATTTCAAAGAGTTCAGCTGCTAAAATGCGACATTTTCTGATCAGTGTTCTTTCTGACGTAGGCAATCATCCAGAGCAATCAACAAGAACAATCAACTTCACAGATTTATTTTGTCACATTCTGCGAAGCGCATTTGCTTCTGACGTTGTGGGCGTGACATTAGTTTGGAAGGTGAAATGCCGCACACTTTATTGCGGGGGAAGATAGGATCATATTTTTCTATCTCTTTTTCTGGACATTTCGAACCTTTTGAATGACGAAAGCCACAGTATTACACGGTGACATGTATCACAATAAAACACGTTGTACGTTTGTTCTTCTGAACATATAAACGAGATCTAGAGCAACATTCCCGGGAACTTTGACGATAAAAAAAAAAGTTACGTGCCCACACGAATTTAGCTGAGGCTTGTGGACGGATTGATGAACTTTCTTATCAGGGAGGGGATAGTTGATTCTTTGACTCTGAGAAGAGTAGTGCAGAGACTGGTGTTAGGCCCGTTGTTATTTATCGAGTATGTTAATGAATTTGATGTGGATGTAGATAACAATCAGAAGAGTTGCCGAACACTCCAAGGTTGAGGGCGATGTTCCCGCTAGGAACTCTATCCAAGTTTGTAACTTGATGTTGACTGGCTGGGAAATGGTCTGAAAATGGCAGATTACATTTAATACAGACAGATATGAAGTAGTCTGCGTGGTAAGGAACAGAGGGGTTACCAGGGGTAAGGTTTTCCCACTGAGAGTCGTGTGCACATGGAATGCACTGCCGATGGCAGTGGTGGAAGCGGATACAACAGGGTACTTTAAGAGCCTTTTAGACAGGTACATGGAACATAGAAAAATACAGGGCTATGTACTAGGGAAAGTGCAAGCTATTTCTAGAGTAAGTTACGTGCTCGGCACAGCATGTGGACCGAAGGGCCTGTAATATGCTATAGATTTCTATATTCTATGTTCTCTCCTTTAGGTGAATCTACTACTGGAGTACAGAGGCTTGGGAAGGAAGTTGAAATATGAAAGAACTGTATGTAGCAGAAGCTATTCACTCAGAGGGTCGCGGGAGTGTGGAAGGAACTGCAACCGTAACTAGCAGATGCGGATTCAATGGTATCATTTCAGTGTAGGTATGAGTTCGGATGAGGTGTAACCTAGGCGACTCTGGGAGGCGAGGGAGGAAATTCAGGAGCCTCTGGCGACAATATTTGCATCATCAATGGGGACAGGAGAGGTTTCAACGGAGTGGAGGATTTCTAACGATGTTCCTTTATTCAAGAAATGGAGTAGAGATAGCCAGGGGAAATTATAGACCAGTGATTCTTTCCTCAGTGGCTGTTAAGTTGATGGAGGAAATCCTGAGAGGCTGGATTTATGAACACTTGGAGAGGTGTAATATGACTAGAATTAGTCAGCATGGCTTTGTCAAGGGCAGGTCGTGGCTTACGAGCCTGAGTGATTTTCTTGAGGATGTGACTAAACACATTGATGAAGGAAGGACAGTAGATGTAAAGTATATGGATTTCAGCAAGGCGTTTGATAAGGAACCCCATGCAAGGCTTATTGAGAAAGTAAAGAGGTTTGGTATCCAAGGGGGCATTGCTTTGTGGTTCCATCACTGGCTTGCCCAAAAAAGACAAAGAGTGGTTGTAGACGGGTTATATTCTGAATAGAGGTCGGTCACCATTGGGGTGCCTTAGGGATCTGTTCTGCGACCTTTACTCTTCGTGATTTTTATAAATAACCTGGATGAGGAAGAAGACAGATGAATTCGTACGTTTGCTGATAACACAAATGTTGGAGGTGTTGTGAATAGTGTGCAAGGCTGTCAGAGGATACTAAGGGACATTAATTGGATGCAAAACTGGGCCGAAAAGTGGCAGATGGAGTTCATTTCAGTAGGTCAAGTATAATGGCAGAATATAGTATTAATGATACGACGTTTGGCAGTGTGGAGGATCAGAAAGATCTTGGGCCCGAGTCCATAGGACGCTCAAAGCAGCTGCGCAGGTGACTCTGTGGTTATGAAGGCGTATGGAGAATTGGCCTTCATCAATCGTGGAATGTAATTTAGAAACCAAGCGAAAATGATGCAGCTATATAGGACCCTGGTCAGATCCCACTAGGAGTACTATGCTCAGTTTTGTTCACCTCACGACAGGAGGGATGTGGTAGACATAGAAAGGGTGCAGAGGAGATTTACAAGGATGTTGCCTGGATTGGGGAGCATGCATTATGAAAATAGGTTGAGTGGACTCGGCGTTTTCTCCTTAGAGCGAAGGCGGATGACAGGTGTACAAGATGATGAGACATTAATCGTGAGGCTAGGCAGAGTCTTTTTCCTAGAGCTAAAATGGTTGCCACAAGAGGACACAGGTTTAGGGTGCTGGGGAGTAGATACAGAGGAGATGTCAGATGAGTCTTTTACTCATAGAGTGGTGAGTGCGTGGAATGGGCTGCGGTAACCGTGGTCGAGGCGGATACGATAGGGTTTTCTTTCGAAAATTTTAGATAGTTATGGAGCATAGCAAAATACAGGAATATTGGCAAACCTAGTAAATTCTAAGGTATGGACATGGTCGGCACAACTTTGTGGGCCGAAGGGCCTGTATTGTGCTGTACGTTTTCCAAGTTCTATTTTCTCTGTCTTTATAAATGGCCCCAGACGGAAGATGACAGAGGGTTTCCATAGTGAGGGGGAACAGACAGGAGATTCTGTCAACCTGAGAGAGATCGCCGCATGGCGTGTTGTCTCCCAGGTGCCAGGGTACGGGATGTTTCGGATCGGGTGCAGACCATTCTGAAGGGAGAGGGCGACCAACCAGAAATCTTGGTAACGTCAGTGCCAATGACAAATGTAGGAAAACGGAGGAGAAAAATAAATAATTCAGGCAGTTAGGTATGAAGCTGAAAAGCAGGACCTCGAGGGTATTAATCTCAGGATCAGCCGAATTAATCTATGGCTGAGAGACTGGTTTTGCGGGGAAGGGCTTCAAATTCCTGGATCATCGGGGCCTCTTCTGTGGGAGACACGACTTGTTCAAAAAGGGGCAGTTACAATAGAACCCACAGGGTCAATATCTGAGCAGGAACATTAGATTGATCTGTTCGGGAGAGTTTAAACGAATTTCAGAGGAGATGGGAACCGGAGAGATAGGGCTGAGGAAGAGGAAAACTGAAATAAAACAAGGATAGCGTGCAACAGCAACAGAAATTATAGAAAGAAATGGTCGGAGATGAGGCTTAATCGCAGCCTGTGGCATGAGCTACAGGGCAATAGAGGCGTAGCGCATTTAAAACGGTAAACAACAAATACTGATCTGAAAGTGTTATATTTGAAAGCACGCAGCATAAAGAATATGATGGACGATCTTAAAATTCAGGTACAGATTGGCAATTATGGCGTTATGGCCATCTCTGAAACTTCGCTAAAAGATGGCTGTCATTGCGAGCTGAACGTCCAATGAAATACGGTGAAAGTGGATCGGGAAAGCGAATACAGTCGTGGATCTCAAGATAGAGAATTTGTTGAATGTCTATTGGACAACTTTAATGAAATTTGAGACTGATCTGACAGCATACATTCCATCAACAGTTTAGCGAGGAATATTCCATCATACAAACAAATTCTGTTACCAAGGAGTGTGGGACAAAGTAAAAATCTTCTTTGTAGAGAATGTAGAAAGAACATATTCTTTCAAAATATCCATTGTAACCAGGTATGCGCATTTCTTCAATCCTGTGTGTGCGCTCTGTCTCTCCCCAATCCTGCCACTTCTCGATTTAGCGTAATGCTGTTTGATCCGAAATTAGACGAAAAAATATATATCTCTGAGTTTATTCAATTTTTTGTGTTCTGAGAGTCGTATAGTTTTGATTCATAGTATTTAGTTTCGATATCTTCCCTAAATCATACGCACTGTTTTTGAAATGATAAATCGGTTTTCTTCGTCTGATGCATATCAGGTTCTCCATCATCTAGTTTTGTATGAACCAGGTTTCGGTTTTAATGTGTTACAATTTTCAAAATGCTTTTCTTATGTTAACCGTCTATTGACTTTATATTTGCTTAGTTTTTCCTTAGACGTTTCCTTAGATTTCATTATTGTGTTGTGCATTCTATACTATATTCGGGGACTACTTCTTTCCTTAACGTTCCTGCCATTTCAGTGTCCTCATTTCTTTACTTCGTTTTGAGTTCCTATAAATGAGTGTCTCTGTTTTGGGGTCGTTGTATTCTACCGGCGTTAATGCAGCGCATTATGTAACTGTGTGTTGGTTTTCAAATGCGTCAAGTTTTCCTGTACGTAGAGGAAATATAATATTATTGAGAGTGCTTAATAAACTTTGCAAGTTACAATGACGCAATGTGTTCACATATGCAAGATCTTTCGTTGGGTCTCTTAATAGACTGAAAATAGTAACAATTAAAAAAAAAACTATCAGAATGAACCTAGATTTTTTTCCAGGGCGATTCCCTAAGACCACTATAGTTTTGCCGAACTTTACATCTGCTTCTAGTAATTGAGAATGCTCATGCTTTGATTTCCTGAGCTGACAAATCAATAAAAGAAAATTAATAATAAATTTCTGCACCGATTTGTACGTCCGACAGATATTGTTCCAGAAAAATTTTCTCGCATTCCAATTTAGATAGCTTTAAGATCCTTGTGGTGAATATCACAAATTACCTGACTTGGTCAAACCAAGCAGAGTCCACCGCCAAGAAGGCCCACCGGCGCCTTTACTTCCTGAGAAAGCTGAAGAAATGTGGCCTGTCCCCGAAAACCCTCGCTAATTTTTATAGGTGCACCGTAGAAAGCATTCTCCTAGGGTGCATCACAACCTGGTATGGAAGTCGTCTTGTCCAAAACCGAAGAAGCTGCAGCAGATCGTGAAGCTAGCCCAGCACATCAAACAAACCAGTCTTCCGTCCTTGGACTCACTTTACACCGCACGCTGTCGGAGCAGTGCTGCCAGGATAATCAAGGACACGACACACCCAGCCAACAAATTTTTTGTCCCTCTTCCCTCCTGGAGAAGGTTAAGGAGCTTGAAGATTCGTACGGACAGATTTGGGAACAGCTTCCTTCCAAATGTGATAAGACTGCTGAACGGATCCTGACACGGATCTGGGCCGTACTTTCCAAATATCCGAACCTGAGTTGCACTACTGTACTTTCCGCTTTCTGTTTTCTAATTATGATTTATAATTCAATTTTTTAAATTATATTTACTTCGATTTGTACAAACGTTTGTACTTCAGGAAGCGCGAAGCGCAGAATTAAATATCTCTGTAATGGTTGTACGCTCCGGTATCAATTGTTTGGTGACAATAAACTAATGTAAGTAAGTAAGTATACCCCAGTGCTAAGGAGAATCGTGGAGGTGATGAAAATAGATGGAGAATGGAGACAGAGATTTTGCGCCTGTGAGAAAGAGGGAGAGATCTCCAGAGCAATGTTGAATTGTCCTTTTTGACATTAATATTTTTCTTTTAACGCAGATAATGTTCCCCCCGCCCCACTGGGGCTTAGCTATTGCTTGTTTGGTAGGTGGAGGGTAACGGTGCGTTTTGCTGCAGTAATTGGAAGAGGGGGCGGTCAATGCTTTGCTGCTGCTTGTGAATATGAGGGTCGATAAGGGGCACGCTTTCGGGTTCCAAAGTTTGTATTGACTCCCGTCCTTCCGCGTACGCTTCTGTTTCCCTGGATGTCTGAAGAACAAGAATTTGATATTGTACGTTGTGTAGAATCTTTGATATTAAATGGTGAGCAATTGGACTGCTGACTGTTGAATTTTGTTGTTCTCCAAGAAACTATGATAAGACACACGCCTACCTAGTTTCTTCAAAACTCTGACTTCAGTTTCTGACTATGATCCACGGTGCCGCCCATGAAAAAATTGCCTTAGGATTCAAGTTCCTTTAATTCTGCTCGTTGAAACGCTTTTCCTAATCCATTAGACTATGTATAGCCACTCGATAGAGTCAATAGATTATGCAATTGGCCAGAAAGACATTAATTACCTTGTTAGATGTGACTCTTGTTTTCTCTCAATAACATTCGGCATTCCTGATAGAATGGCGCAAGTTGCAACAGCGGGAATGAAATGAAACCGAACACTTCCGAAGACACGGCAACCGGAAATGAAATATATTTTTCTTGGTCAAAGTCAGAATAATCCCGCAGGGAGATATTATCAAGTGTTTGTCTCTTCTCTGAATTTTCAATACTTCAATACCGTTGTTTGCATAGGAAGTGATGTGCGTGAGCAGGTTTCCGATTTGTTCAATGACACCTGTACAACAGGAGATGTCGGGACCTGAAAACATGGCGAAAATGATTCCCAGATGATGTTAGACTGAGTAACATGAGGCTTCCCGATAGAGTGAAGAGCAATATAATGGATTGTCTTCTGCTTAAAATGTCCAGGTGGCGAGAATTCAGGATTCCTGTAATTCAGGATTTTTTTTTCGATTTTCGGAGCACAAATAGATGTCAAAACATCATCCTATTTGCAAAAATATTAAAACCAATGCACAAAATTACCAAAGATTACTTTTAGTCGTGTGAACGCTGCAAATGCTGCATCCAGAATAAATTCAAAATCCTATTTGAAATATTCCCAATTATAGGCCGAGGTTGAAATACAAAACATATAAAGGACGTTCTCCAAGGAAATTAGGATCTGCCTTTCTGCTGCAGGGATTGTCAGAGTTCCTGCTGTTGGTAAATAAATGATTTATGAGCTTTTTTTAACCAGTAACTTCTGTCTCACTTGCCAAACCCGTGACCTCCTCCTTCATAGCAGCATTTTTGATAACCGTTTATCATTGAGTTCTACCTGACCATTCCGGATTGGCGAAGGCCGAATTGGACGGGCCATGGAGGGTGATGGTGCTGGTGCTTCTATCAGGCCTGCACACTCTGACATACCCTTATCTCCCACGCGTTCCGTACACTTGATCTGCAGCCTTCTTCAACACTGTTCTCAACCAACATGCTTGTTCAATCATCGAACAAGTCGGCCTCAACCAGTAGTTTCTGGCTTACTCTCGACCTGCATTACGTTTATCTGGTTGCAAATGGCGTTTAATTTCCCTTGGCCCTTGCTTTGTGACTTCTGGTGTTACTCTTGTTTATTATTTTCCGATCTGTTATGGAAGTTATCGTTCCCCGCTGAATCCGCTCCACTGCTCTGCTTTTGGCTCAGGCCTCCTGTGCATTTCCTAACAATTTGAACGGCAAGTGTGTTAACTGGAGAAGACGTCTCTCCGGTGATATTACAGCCACCCTTGAAATGACGTGCATGATATTCTATGAAACTACATGTAATGTTTTCCCTTGACTTGAGCAGAGGTTGAGCAAAATCTGTGAGGATAAATACTCCCGTTATTAGAGATTTTTGAATTACACGCAAAACGTATCAGAACTTGTGTGAAATCGTATCATGGATGATAGGATCACTTTTAACGTAGAAGGAAGAGCGCAAAATGTCGTATTTTTTTCCTGTTAGAAGCTTTAAAGGAAATAGGAAGTTAGTCAAAAATCTGATTTTTTTGTTCGCCTGTTATAACTAAAAGTTGGTAAATAAAACTTGTGGAAGGAAGACAAAGTGGCGTAGGCGTAACCGTCCTTTGGCTTGTTTAGCTTTCTTCGTGGTTTCCCTCCAGTATTCAATGGGTCAGACCACTGAATGGCTGATAGGTATTCTTTATAATCGATCTTTCCCTGATTTACTTCAGGTAGTTGATGAGTAGATTGCATATCATACGGATAAATCTTTGCTTTTTACGGACGTCAATCCTTCCACGGTGCGTTATTCCTTTCTAAATACATGCAGCTGTTGAATCAGAAAGGAAAACAGAAGAAATGAATTTTAAAATAATTTGATGTTACCAGAACCCTTTCATGATCCCACACCACAGTGATTAAAAAAAATAGAGATCCGGAGTATGGCACCCGATACTACTCCCTTGGATGAAAGAAATAGGGTAGGAGGGCACGATTTATCCAGATGCATCAGTCCCGTATTTCGAACTGACCTTGTATATATCGACAAGTAAAATAACCTCATTTGTAAAAGTTGTGATTTTGCATAATTTGCCCTTCGTGAAAGACCATAGAAATCCACCTGCCACAAGTGGCATCGAAATCGGAAACGAGGCACAGCTCATGCACAGAATCGCAGAAGCTATTGATGTTCCAGTTCTTAAAGTAAATAGTCTGTGCAATCGGAAGTAGAAACAGCAGCCCGAGCTGCTCTTAGTATCTATGCTATCCTCATGTTCTTCCTTTTAAAACCTTATCCCGTTAAACCGTTCCTATCCATGGTCTGTACAATTACATTTTGAATGTTCTGAAAGTGTGCACCTCAAACATATCCTCGGGCAGCTCATCCCCTACACTTACTCACGTCACTGGTCAAAGGTGGTCCCTCCAATTCTTATTAATTCTTCCTCGTCACATTAAATCAATGCCCATTAGTAACTGATTATAACTGGTATGTGCAGAGAGAACAGTATGATTAGTCTGTTCAGTGATGGGCCTGGATTATAAATGTCGTCATCATCATGATCAGCAATGCCCATTGGTAACTGATTGTAACTGGTATGTGCAGAGAGAACAGTATGATTAGTCTGTTCAGTGATGGGCCTGGATTATAAATGTCGTCATCATCATGATCAGCAATGCCATTGTCAGGGTGTGGCAGTAATTGTTATTGACAGATGACAAATTTACAGTCGTAATTGATAGAAAGCTATCTCCATTTGTGCAGGGTACTATAAATGTCATTAATAGTAGACATTTGTGGTATTGATTCTGCAGTCTGTATTTTGTGTGTTTACATTTTATTTGTTGCAAGGGGGGGGGGGTCATTGACAAATAAATACATAACCAATATATTCTGATATCCAGTTGCAGTTATCCAGTTCCTGACTCTGAAGCCTGTGACTATTCACACGATAAATGCCTCTCATCCTTTTACACACTTCTATCAGGTTACCGCTCATCGTCCGTCGCTCCAAGTAAAAATACCGAGTCCGCTCAACCTATTTTCATAAGGCATGCTCCCTAATCCTGGCAAATCTTTGTAAATCTCCTCTGCACCCTTTCTGTGGTTTCCACATCCTTCCTATAGCTGGACAAAAGTACAAAAAAAAGAGCTTCATGTTTTTAACCTAACACAACTCCAGCATTACTCCTCCATAACTTCCTCCTACTTCAACGAATCTTACAACGATAGGATTGCCAGCACAGCCGCCAGCGCCTTCTGCGGTTTCTGCAAGTATCCCGTCACTCCCTTGTGCTCTAACCTTTCCTACTAATCTCCTTTCTGGCAATATTATCATTGCAAACATTAAAAGACCATTACCTGCATCAACACGTCATCCCTCAATCCACATTGGTCTAGGCAGCATCACCAGCGTCTGTACCAATGACCACAGATGCATGGGACCTCGCCATCTCAGAGTCCCCGTGTGAGTCAGAGACCTGCTTTGCCTAGAAATACATCTACGTTCATCACTGCTCTTTTCTTCCTCTTCCCATTCGTCACTGGAAAGGCTGCAATCCTATAAAAGAGAAGTGAATCATTGCCATCGGAGGAGCAATTGGAGACAGATAATAAATGATGCCTTGGTAACAACTGAAATACCGCAGAAACCAACAAAACTAGTACGAGTGTTGATGTATTGACCAATGAACCGGATGTATTGATTAATGCCGTACTGCACAATAAAATGGCAGAGTAGGAAATGAAATGACTTGCTGTCGCAGCAAATGTCAACTGTTTTTGAAATACTGATAGAAAGCAATTTAAAAAAAACGGTGTATCACGCGGGCAGGCCAGCGCCGTCATCCTAACAAATCATATTCAAAGTGTGACAGGGAAAAGCGTACTATCAGCTCTGAGATATTCTCAAAAAGCCGAGGGCCACGCATCAGTACGTGTTCCACAATGGATAACGAGTGGTGAGTCAGCCCACAGTGATGATGCCAGTTCTTCTCATCGCGCATTGATACCAGTTCCACAATGCAGACAGAGTGGTGAATTAGCCCACAGTGATGATACTAGTTCCGCACATCGCGCATCGATACCAGCTCCAGGATGGATACAGAGAGGCGAGTCATCCTCCAGTAATACCAGTTCCACGATCGATACAGACGTGAGACTCTCTCCAGTCAACCGAGGGCTGCACTTTGGTACAGGTTCCCCCCTGGATTGAGAGTGGCGAAACTTTGTTTTTCCAATAAGCCGAGGGCTGCCCAACGGTACTAGTTCCACAATAGGCACGGAGTAGTGTAGGTTTCAGGATCAGAATGAAATAAGCTTGAAAGATGAGCTTGAACACACCCTCTATTCTGCAAATAATTAGGTTGGTGACCAAACTGAGAAGACATTGAATGGGGAAATTGGACAGAGATAATCATGAAGACACCGATTATTACTACAGAGAAATAGGCTCTTCCGTCCATCTAGGTCATCCCTCTGTAATCTTCCACCTCACCCCACTTATCTGCACACTCCGTCCCTCTCTCATCCACGTACTGACACAACCTTCACTGTAATGATACAATTGAATCCGAATATACCACTTTCGCTTGCAGTTCATTCCACATTCGCTCGACTCTCCGAGTGAATAGCTTCTACTACATATACTGCTTTCATATTTCAACTTTCTCCCCGTGCATATGAACTCCAGTTGTAGATTCACTCTAACGATGGAATATAAAACATATTGCATATGCTCCATATTGCAGGCCTTTCGGTCCACTATGTTGTGCCGAATATGTAAATACTCAAGAAACTCCTTAGACTTTCCCGCGCGAATAGTCCTTTATATTTCTAATAGTTATGCATCTGCCTAAAAGACTCTTACAATGCCCAATTGAATCAGCTTCCACTACCGCCACTGGCACTGCATTCAATACACACACCACTTTCTGTGTGAAAAAAACTTGCTCCGGAATCTATTATGTACCTATTATCAAGCAGTTTAAAGCTAAACCCTGTTGTGTTAGCTAGTTCGACCCTGGGGCAAAAACTCAGACGATCCACCCGATTAATCACTTTCAGCGTATACACCTCTGTCAGATCACCACTCATCCTCTGTCACTACAAGGAGAAAATGCCCTGTTCTTCTAAGGTACGACGTCCATTCCAGGCAACACCCTTGTAAATCTCCTCTGCACTCCCTCTTTGGTATCCACGCACCCTCTCTATAGAGTCAATTGTATAGACCTTGAATGGGGAAAATCTGCGTGTTCATTTCCCGAACTCTTCCTTTCAAATCTCTGGGCATTTTGAAGCTTACCGAAATTACTAAAGCAAGCGATAAAAAAAGATCGTATCTTCCACTTCAATGGAAGATACCCTCTTTTACTGGCCGAACTGATATACTGCCCTCAACGTCAGAAACGAATGCGGTCCGCTGAATGGGACAAACGAGATCCGTTTGAAATTGATTGCCCACGTTGATTGTTGCGCATGATTGTCCACGTTAGAAACAAAACTGATCTGACAATGCAGCATTTGAGCAGCTGATGTCAGACGTCTTGGAAAGTACATTGGAATGGTTAGTATTATAATTTGTTTAGAAGTTAACAACTTGTAACATCCACTAGGGATCCGATTTCATGGCAGGGTTACAGAGTGAAATATACAATTTAATGTAAATGTTTGTGTAGCTGGTTGTCCCTCCTTCGACAGATGCTATAACCACGCTAATTGCCCCAGTGGAATTACTCTGAATTGCATATAACTCTGAACCAAATGAACAATTGGAAGCTCCCGTGCAACTGACGGAATATGGGGTATCCAGCGATTTACTACACCGCCAGCGTTTTCTATCCTGTAATTGTAGCGATCGGTATCCCTGGTAAGATACTCGAGCAGGTCACTATATGTATGGTGCTGTCATCATCTTGCTTTCGATCGATTGCACTATTTGGTCATTTCCTGAGCACAGAAGCTAACTTCGACTGAAATGTGTTTCCAGAATTGAGGATTCAAACATCTGATAGTTTTGTTATTCAGCCTCCATATTGTTTCTATGTGATTTTTTAAATTATTTGTTTTGTCAATTACGTTGGTGGCGGTATTGGTAAAATTACCTAGTTTCACCTTGCTCGGATTTCTGAAACGACAGTGGTCGTTTTTCCAGATCAGTAGCTTTTTCAACTGTCCAGCCAGTCGAATATCTACACTCAGGTCTGTTCTTCCATAAAAAGTTAGATTGTAACTTATGCATTGAATCTCATGATTTCACCACAAATAACCCGTTCAGCTATTTCACCTCAAACAATGGAAATGGTGTTGTTTATGCAGCGATCGACTTCACCGGTTCGTGATACGGGGAAATCAGATGTCCGGTTCTAATCTGTTGGAAAGTCGCCAACCCACTGGTAATTCTGTCCGTTATTGTCCGGCCAGTGTGCACGGACAGAGTTCGCACAAATTGAATTTTTTGCTTCTCACTTCCAAAAAAAAAATCATATCCTGCGTAGCATTGACATAAAAACTAGTATTCATACATTTGCAGCTAATAATTCTGTGTTCTTTTTATTTTTTTCTTCCCAAATTTCTTGTAGTTAATTTAACGGCGATTGTGATCCTGTCTCGGGGAAAATGCGGACTCTCCAAATGCATCACCCGTTACCTGGTTGGAATGGCTGCAGCGGATATGATCGTGGTTATAGTTTTCGCTTTATTGGAACAGACCAACAACATATACATTTATTCCTGCTCATCACTCCTGTATGCGCAGTGACAGGCGTATCACTTATTATATCGAGGGACTGTTCTGTTTGGTTTACGGTCAGTTTTACCTTCGATCGTTTCATCGCAATATGTTGTCGAAATCTGCGGGATCGATACTGCACTGACAGAACAGCAACGGTGGTTATGGTGACCGTGGTTATAGTGAGCTGCGGGAAAAGTGCCCCGTTTTACTTTGTTGTTGAACCTTACGTCATTATTGACAACCTACCGTGGCGTTGTGCCCTCACGGATGAATACGCTACTTTACCCGTGTGGAAAGGAATGGAAATACTAGATAGCATTTTAACACCATTGCTGCCAATCGGCTTAATTCTTATCTTCAATGGGTTAACAGTCAGACATATAATTGCGGCAAATAGAGTTCGCAGAGGGCTTCGGAAGAGCAGCGACAAACAGAGAGATACCGAGGTGGAAACACGCAATAAATCGATGATTTTGTTGTTTGCAATTTCAGCTAATTTCATATTGTTTTGGATGCCCTATACAGTTCATGCCCTGAAATGGCAAACGGAAAATTACTATTACCTGGACAGATATCTGAGTTCCCCAGTATATATACTACAACAATATGGGTACATGTTGCAGACACTCAGTGTGTGCACCAATACGTGTGTCTATACACTGATACAGAGGAAATTCAGACAAGAGCTGAAGAATGGAATGAAGTACGTTTTTACGTTAAATGGCCATCTGTGTAGATAACACCCACTCCGATTGCAATTCAGCGGAGGTTTAGAATAAAACTGTTTAAAATTCGTTAAACTTAGCAAACATGTCTTAAAGTCAAACAATCATGGTCACCCTGAAATGATTAAATTCCAAACTGTCGCAGAGATTCAACAACTACCCGGGAAAATTTACCACAGCATGAAAGACAGGACCAACAGGATCCGGGACAGATTCTTCCACCGGGCCATCAAACTGATCACCTCACGCTGCTTTGAGTGTTTTCTATGTTACATTGACAATTCTGTTTCTTATAACTTATTATAAATTACTAGGATTGCACTTTACACATTCAGACGGAGAAATAACTTAAAGATTTTTATTCCTCATGTATGTGAAAGATGTAAGAAATAAAGTTAATTCAATCAGAAGGGGAGGGACAATTTCCGGACATCTCGGGGTTCAAATGTTTCAAAATGCTCATGGTCAGGTAAAAGAAAATAAATGGTAAGAATTTTAAACACAAGAAGAGTGTGATAGTATTCGAGCTGCGGAAAGGTGGGATTGTATGTTAATAGACTGTGAGTGGAACTCAGAAGTAGGAAGGGAAAGAACACTCTTTTGAGAGTATTCTGTACAGAGCTCCCATCACCAAAGTGGAAAAGCAACACAGAGAGAGAGTGACAGATCGGGATAAAGATTTTGCACGGGTTCTTGCATTAACACGGTTGTTGTCTCTGGCAACTTAAACATAAATAATATTCATTGATAATTCCTCTATTTAAAAGGTTTAGATGCGACACAATTTCTCAGTTGTGTACAGGAAGGAGACCTGGCACAAATAGCGGGCAGGCAGACTCGTGAACGTTCCATGTTTTGCTAATACCAGAAAGTGAAATGTGCCGGGTAACTGATCTCTCCGCGTGTCAGCATTTCAGAACAATGGAGCAAAGCTATTCGACATACCTTACACTGGGATAGCAGCAGACAATATGGAATGCACTTTGTTTATACTATTGTGTAGGAAGGTGGGAGCCGAATTAGGGAAGTGATGCAAATCTTCAAATGCAGAAGAGAAATATTGTTCATGGAGCACTTTATTGGGGTTCAGCATTGGCTTGTGTAGTTGAGGCAAGAACCGGATGGCCCCGTAAAGTAACCCTAATTGATAAGAGATGTGAACACCTCTTCAAGAAGAAGAAATAAATAAACTCAAGGTTTTGGAAGAAAGGATCAGGCAGGGCAATGGAACTTCACAATGTAACTAGGAGGGAATGAGCAATGGACTTAGAAGAATTAAAGTGGGACATGGGAAGGCATAGGAAGACCGTGTTAAGGTAGGTGAGATACAGGAGGATGACGACAGAGAGAGAGAGTCGAAGAGATAAGACACAAAAGAGGAAACATGTGTCTGTAGTGCAAGGAGGTAGTGAAAGTCCTTTATAATACTTTTCTTCGGCATTCACCAGTGAGTGAAAGAAGGCAGGTGAGCTGGGACATGCAGACGCTTAGAATTACGAACTGGAAAGTGTGAATACATGAATATAAATCATTTCCTGGCGCTAGAAGTTATGCAATCCAGGTAGTTAGAGAAATCTGGTGTCCTGACAATGCGTCTCGGCCCGAAACGTCGACAGCGCTTCTCCCTATAGATGCTACCTGGTCTGCTGTGTTCCCCCATCATTTTGTGCGTGTTATTGTTTGAATTTCCAGCATCTGCAGATTTCATCGTGAAAGCTGGTAAAGATGGTTTACATGTGACTGGAAGGGATGAAATCATGGAAGGTGGGAACGTTCCATTATTAATCAAAGAGACAATCACCGACGTAGGATGTCTCACAAGTTTCCTCACATGAAGCCAGGCAAATAGAGATTAGAAATAAAAAAATAGTAATCATGTTGCTGGAATTATACACTAAATATCACATCAGTTGGTGGGAGATGGAGAAATATATCTCCTTGTAAATCAAACAGAGATGTCATGGGAACTGGGTTGCAGCAAATGTGCATTTCAACAAAATTAATTGAATCAACATTGTTTAAAAGTGTGAGGAGTGGAATTTTTCAAATGCGCTCTGGGGAGCTTCTGTGCCTGTGCCTTGGTAGTAATATTCATGCAGGGCAGGGAGTGGGTGAAGCGTCAGTGAACGAGGGATTTGAGACTTGCCAGTACAGAATTTAAGATGTTTTAAATCAGTCCGGGATGTGGACATCATGTTGAAAATATTTAGGTCATTGTTGAGATCACAAAGAATTTTGCACAGTTCTATCACCTATTTATATAAATATGTCATTAATCTGCAAAGCGGCAGAAAGTTAAGAATAGCCTGGAAATTAAGGCACATTATATTATCATACGGAATATCTGGTAGATGTGTATGTGGAGATGTTACCTGCGGGTACCTCCACATTTGGGAAATAGGAGTCATTTCAGAGCGATGTAGTGAGAGTTCAGGTTCACCATATTCACCATATTCACCATATGGGTGAAGGACAAGTATGGCAAATTCAGATATTCCTGGGTGTTCAGGGGGACTGGAGGTTTCACTGAAACAATACGAAGCATGTGGTGGGGAAAGAACACTGAAGACTGCGGAGGACTTTTAGTAGAACAGAGAGTGTAGGACGGAGAATGAAGGTGAATGGAGACCAATGTTAAGGAGACAGGGGGAACATAGGAACAACATAGGAAGTTATTTTATGTGGCAAAAGCTGCCAAAGAAACTGATGGCGTAGTTTCAATTCCTGGTTCAAAGGACATTCCAACAGGATCACGGGAATGAGTGGTTCAGTGGAATATGGAGAAAATGCGGGCAAACGGAACGAGCTCAGGTCGATTGGATCAGACGGTTGAAGGACTTATTCTATGAATCCATGCAGAGGTTTGTGCAACATGTCGTTTAAGCAAAGGACTGTGCAGTTTAAAGAGCATCGGAGGAAGAACTTCCTCTTTCATACAGAGCGTGTTTACAATCTGGAACACAATGCTTTAGGAGATGATGCAAGCAGCTTTTCATAGCATTTGAATCCTAATCGCATCGACGCTGCCTAAGTGTTTGATCAAATAGAAGCATGGAAAACCTACAGGCACAATACAGCCCGTTCGTCCCAAAAAGCTGTGTCGAACATGTCTTTACTTGAGAAATACCGAGTCATACCTCTAGCCCTCAATTGTTCTAAACTCCATGGAGCCTCTTAAATACCGGATTGTTTCTGCCCCCACCACTGCTGCCGGCAGCCTATTCCACGTATTCACCACTCTCTGCGTAAAGAAAAACTTATGCCTGACATCTGTTCTGTACCTGCTTCCAAACACCTTTAAACTATGCCCTCTTGAGCAACGTGAAGCGATATGATGTACCGAATAAACCGAGTGAGTCCCAACAGTTTTGTTGATTTGGTTTTGTTCGTTAAAGATTGGTCCAACTCACTGGAGCCCCGGTATTCCGTGACTAACAAGCATAGTCATTGTTCCAGAAAAGCTCCCTCAGTCACATTTCAGTCACGTGATCAGTTGTATTTCCAGAGAGGAGGTCTAGTGTTGCTCCCTGTCTAGTTGGCCCAACTAGTTGGAGTAGACTTTCTTGGAGATATTTAATAAATTGTGCCCCATCCAATCCGTTTGTCAATGACAGCTGCAATGAAAGTAAACTTAATATGAAAGTATGTTTCTGTCATGCCATGCTAACCTGTGATTACTCCATTTAACCTAGCGAGCTGATCCACGATTTCATCAAGACTGTTCCATTACCCACTCAGTCCCAATGCCCTGCCTTCTCCCGTAACTATTCATGCCCCAACTATTCAAGAACCCATCAAACTCTGCGTTAAATATATCCAATCATCTGGCCTCCACAAAAGTCTATAGTAATGAATTCGAAAGATACACCACACTCTGTCAACATAAATTAATCGTATCTGTGTTCTAAATGGACGTCCCTATTTTCTGAGGCTGTGCCATCTATATCTCGACTCACCCACCACAGGAAACATCCTCTTGACATTCGCTCTATTGAAACCTTTCAGCATTTGATAAGTTTCAATGAGATCCCCTCCCCCTCTACCCTTTCCCTTTCTCTGATTGTCCACTCTTCTGTCCTATCAGATTCTTGCATCTCCAAACCTTTACCTAAACTCCATTTCCCAATTTCTCGGCTTCAATTATTATTTTCTGGCATGCATCTTTGCCCTCTGCCTGTTCAGGTATTTTCCCACCTTCTTCCCGGATCTGCAGAAGAGTCTCGGCCTGAAACGTCGATTGTTTACACTTTTCCATAGATGCTGCTTCACCTGCTGAGTTCCTCCCATATTTTCTGCGTTTTGCTTTGGATTCCCAGCATACGCATATTTTCTCGTGTTTGCAATGCCTTCTCAAATTCCAAGTACGCAACATCCACTGATTCTTCTTTGTCTACCCTATATCTTCAAAGAAGTCCAACAAAGTTGTCCAGCAAAATTTTCCGTTAAGGAAACCATGCTGACTTCATCCTATTTTATTAAATGCTTCCAGGTTTGCTTAACAATCGACTCCAACTTCTTCCCGACCACTGTAGTCGGATGAAATGGCCTATAAACTCCTTTCTTTCTGCTCTCCTTTTTCCTGAAGAATGGATTGGTATTTGCAAATTTACCATCCTCCAGCTCCATGCCAGAGTCTCATAATTCTCGTACAGTCATCACTAATGCCTCCACAATCTGTTCAGCTACCTTTATCAGAAGGCTGGGATGTAGACCATCCGTTCCAGGTGATGTATCTACATTCAGAACTTTATGATTCCCATGCACCTTCCCCATGGTCATGGCAACTTCACTCACTTCTGCTCCATGACAAATGTCGAAAAGACTGCAAACTGTGCAAACGAAAAAAAAAATTATTATTATTATTATTATTATTATTATTATTATTATGGGTAATCCATTTTAACAGTCTCGACATTATAAAACAGGATACAGACAAGCAAGAACTACTTGCTAACTGAACGTACAGTGGCCATTCCTAACACTCATAACATAGTGAATTTAATAAATGATAAACAGCAGAAATATGCCGAATTAAAACAAGAAATTGAAAAACTAAAAATCCTGAACAAGGTATAATTTGCCCCAACAGTAATGTATATCTAGTATCATCTAAGCATCTCTTCACAATAGCATACCTACCCAGATAGACACAGCAAAACTGATGTAACTTCCTGAAATTACCAATGCTATCAGAACACAATTAAAAGTCCGCAAGTTCCTAGCAATTGAGAAATGAGTGGGCTTGTCTATGTCCGTACTTCATGTTTTACCAGCTTAAGCTGAGAAAACGAATAGACGATAGATATCATGAATATGAGTTCTAGAGTCATTAATATTGTCCGTATTTTGTGAATCAGTTCGGTGTTCGTGAATGTGAAGTTATACATCCCACCACCCGAATCTTAAAGCTGAAGGATAGTACATAATGTGCGCTGTGAAAGTACCAGACACTTAATGTTTACAATGTTTAGAAGATATTTGTACAGGTACATCGTTAGGAGAATTTGAGGGGGACATAGACCTAATAGAAATTAATGGCACTAATTGAGAAGGAGTTCAATCCAGATATGTGTGACGTGGTTCATTTTGGTAGGTCAACTATGATGGCAGTGTACAACATTAATAGCAGGACTCTTGGCTGTGTGGCGGATCAGAAAGATTGTTGGGTCCGGATCCATTGGACACTCAAAGCTTCTGCGGAGGTTGACCCTGTGGGTAAAAGGCGTAAAGGACATTGGCCTTCATCAGTCGTGGGATCGAGTTTAAGAGCCGAGACCTACTATTAAATCTGGAATGAAAAACCTGACTAATCAATGCTTTACGAAGTCCATTATGGTCTTTCACTTTTAAATGTGTCTCTTGTAGAAATGCAATATCTGCTTTTGATTGCTTCAGATGAGAGAAAACGTTATCTCTTTTTAACAGGACCACTGAGCCCCTTTACTTTCCAGAAAAGAAACCTCACAGGGTGGCCTCCATCTGCAGCCCTCATGTATCAAAAGACACACAGGGCCCACAATCCAAAACAATGCGAGGGCACAACTACTCGCAATACGCACAATGAAAAGACAGTCTGGCCAATCCGTAACACACAAAAGAACTAGCCACAATGTTAATTCCCCCCAAAAACTCTCCCAACCCTTCATACAAAGAAGAAAAAAACGATTAATCCCCGAAACCTAGATCTACCTCCCCAACTGAGGATGGTCGTAGGCATTACAAACAAAAGCTACCAGTGTTTTCCCCACAAACCAAACCTTCTAACTAATCTAGGACGGCTTACCTCCTTAGAATTTATACCAAAACTTATTCTACTTTTTTATATAGGCTAAAGATAACTAAGCGAATCCTCTCCAAGTCATCGGGTAGCGCAAGTCCAACAGCGTGCATCGGCGCCATTACTGTAACATCAACTTTTTTGCTCGAGGCTTCGTTATCGTTTCCCCCTGTTTGACCTCGAAGCTGCATTTTGTTTGCCACGTCCAGGTCCAGCAACTTCCCGGGTTGTTCAAAATGCTCAGTTATATCGAGCATACGACAACGAAGAACAGGTAGTTTTTGAATAAAAATCGGGAGCCACACTTACACGCACCTACTCCCGCCATGCTCAACCCGGAAGTCACCCAACCCTGAGCATTCTGACTGTAATAACTCATTCAGGTTGGAATGATGATGCAGACCTTTCTGCAACTTCTCTTATGTTCTTGTGAGAATTGTCAAATCTTCGGTTTCATCCACAATCATATTATTGGACCTTATAGTCTACTTACCAATATCTAACTGTAAAGCAGAGATGCCGGTATAATTGAACCTCAAACCCAATGTTTTCAGATTCAGTCCTGTATATAAACGATTATTTCTCCGCTTCCCTAAATGTGAAAACAATTAGTCTTCCAGGCATTATTATCCATCCAAACAAACGTCCTTCCCAAATTCTTGCCGAAACGCGTCTCACGCGTCTTCGATTTGTAAATTTTTAACAGCTTCATTTTCCACAGAAGATCCCTAACCTGAGAAAACTGTAACACTCTTGCTTTCATTTCCGATTGGCAGGACGATATGCGTGTACATGTGTATATAACTTTGCTTACAAATCAGGCATTCATTCCCTTCTCAAACACAACTCAAAAATTGTCAGAGGTGGCCGAGTGTTCTAAGGCACCAGACTCAAGGAATGAAAGCTCTTCCGACAAACGGTAGGGATCTGGTCTCCATCTGGGGTCTTGCGATCGAATCCCACTCCTGACAAAATTTGTCTTTAAGTATTGAATCGAGATAATGTTATTTCTGCAAACACAACCTGGGTTGTTGAAGTGGATTAGCAAAACGGTTGGAGGATATTTTTTTTTTTTGTTTTTGAGACTGTTCTTCGCATTAGAACAGATCACCGTATAGCGAATTCTGGTAAGTGATTTATTCAGAAACAATTTCACGGTGAAGGATCTTGGCCCGAAACGTCGACACTTTACGCTTTTCCACAGATGCTGCCTGGTCTGCTGTGTTTCTCCTGGCATGCTCAGCTATTCAATATAAAATAGTTTTTAAAGTGAAATGTTTGTTTGTCGGAATATTCAATAGATGGGCACGTGAGCGTACATTATCACCTGTTGATCAAAGGTCTGATTGCTGATTGGTAGTCACTGGTGGTGATGCGAGTCCTGAGGCTCTTGTCCCATCCACCCGATGGCAGCAGCGCACAAAGAGCATGCTCAGACGACCTCAGACCTCAGACCTCAGACGGTGGATGCTGTTTTCCTATGACAAGGTTTTATGTGGATGTGTTTAATGTTTGGGAGTGCTTTTCCCGTGATATACTGGGACAAATTCACTAACTTTGTTTTAAGATTTTCCTTCAAAGGTATGGTATTTCCGTATCACGTCTTGATGCAGACAGATAATATACTCTCTACGACACATCTATATAAGTTCCTCTAGGTTTTTGATGTCATGCTGAATCACCGCAGTCTCCTAAGAAAGTAAAGAGTTATATCAGCAATTTAAAGTTACTGACGCGCCCCGCCTTTGATGCTCCAAGGAGAATTGTCACAAGGACCTCTGGTTTTCCCTCTGCTGAAGACAACAATCAGTCCTTGGTCTTGCCAACACTGAGTGACAGGGTGTTGGCACATCTTCTTTAAAACGATTCCCTCTTAGTTGAATTGTATGCCCTAAGAGTGGATCGTTTTAGAACATGTAAACCCTGCAATGGAGATAACTTCTGCATGCTATACCATTATCTAGGCCTCAAAATCTAAGAACCCTCTATCACATTCCCCCTCACCTCCGATGCTCCAGAGAAAAACTAAAAGCTTGTACAAATTTTCGTTAAAATTTAGACAAACCGTCTAAATCAGGTCGCATCTTGGAGATGCTTTTATGCACACTCTCCGAAACCTCGTCATCCTTTCTCTGGAGGATGGCCTGAACGGGGTGCAGCACAATTCCAGTGCTGTGATGTTGTACGCTCTAATTTCGCACATGTTCGGCAAACTGAGAAAATGCATCACGTCCATATTCATTTAAAATCCCAAGATATAGTGTATGTTTGTATGTATACCCTCTCATCAAAACAGTCATTCCCACTATTCCGAAGTACAGCTATTTATCTCGCATGCGGAGACAGTAATGCAGGGCGGTCAGGGTGGCTGAGTGCTAAGGCGCCAGACTTAAGGCGGGACAAACGCGTTCTAGTTTACGCGAGTATTCTGGTCTCCAAATGGAGGCGTGGGTTCGAACACCACTCCTGACAAATACACTGTTTTTCACGTGATGTTTTTAAAATGCAATCACTGTAATTTTACTGCAGCGATCAAGGCATGGTCTGTTTGGAAGTATGAGAAAAAAGCAACTAAGATTAAGATTTTGTTTTACTCACAACCGAGAGCAGAACTACGGGTCACATTACATGGGATTCAGGCTGTGGAGTTTTATGAGAAAGAGGTCTTGTTGAAGAGTGTCTGAGTAACCATCTCAGCCGTGGCTGTTGTTTGGACAGATTGACAACGGGGCCATTCAGACATATTGTTGGACTCTATATTGAAACGGCATTTTGCATCGTCGTTCTTAAGCGTATATCTGCCGTGGAGCTCAGTAACGTGCGTTTAACACCTTTCTGGATTTGGGAAAATCAGATTAATCTTTCCGGACCGGATTATATTCACTTTTTGTTGTTTAACAGGCCACCCTTCCTTGTTTTGCAATGGAGATGTTTTAAATCGCACAGCACGGAAAATAGCCTTCGGCCCAATTGGTTCAAAATTCAGAGCAGAAAGTAAATTTCGCATCATAGCTTATCTATATACAGATATCACTATGCACAATGGGATTCACTTTCCCGCGGGCACCAAAGAAACAATAAAATCCGTGAAGGACCGCACTGACAGGACGGCCAAAACACTCGATATGTGTAACATAACAAACTGTGTGAAGTCAAGTGAAAGAATAATGATAATATCAATATTATTTGTTATTTTACGTAATAATCCAGGGCGACTACGAAGCCCATTGGAGTTTGTTTAGATATAACCTGTCTCAGAGACAGCCAGATAGAACCAATGAACAATACAGCACAGAAAGAGGCCTTTTGGTCCTTCTTGGCCGTGCCGAACCATTTTTCTGCCTAGTCCCACTGACATGCACATGGGTCACATCCCTCTAATCCCCTCTCATCCATATTTTCCGCGTTTTTCTTAAATGTCAAAAGTAAGCCCGCATTCACTACTTCATCTGGTAGCTCATTCCACACTCCCGCCACTTTCCAGATGAAGAAGCCCCCCTTTAAACTTTTCCCCCTTCACCCTTAAACCATGACCTCTGTTTTATTTTTCTCTCCCCTAGCCTCAGTGGAAAAAAAAGCCTGCATGCATTCACTCTATCTATACCCATGATAATTGTATACACCTCTATCAAATCACGCCTCATTCTCCTATGCTCCAGGGAATAAACCTTTCTCTGTACCTCAGTTTTGTTATTTTACGTAATAATCCAGGGCGACTACGAAGCACATTGGAGTTTGTTTAAATAAAACCTGTCTCAGAGACAACCAGATAGAACCATAGAACATTACAGCACAGAAAAAGGCCTTTTGGTCCTTCTTGGCCGTGCCGAACCAGTTTTCTGCCTAGTCCCACTGACATGCACATGGATCACATCCCTCTAATCCCCTCTCATCCATATACCCGGCAACATCCTTGTAAACCTCTCAGCACTCTTTCAACCTTATTAATATTCTTCCTGTAATTAGGTGACCAAAACTGCACCCAATACTACAGATTCGGTCTCACCAATGTCTTGTACAACCTCACCATTACATTCCAACTCTTATACTCAATACTTTGATTTATAAAGGCCAAAGTACCAAAATATTTCTTTACAACCCTACCTACCTGAAAGACACTTTCAGGGAATTATGTAGCTGTACTCTCAGATCCTTCTGTTCTACTGCACTCCGCAGTGTCCTACCATTTAGCTTGTATGTTCTGCCTTAGTTTGACGTTCCGAAGTGCAATACCTCACACTTGTCCGCATTAAACTACATCTGTCATTTTTCAGCCCATTCATTCAACTGGTCCAAATCCTTCTGCAAGCTTTGAAAACCTCCCTAACTGTCCACAACACTTCCAATCTTTATATCATCTGCAAATTTGCTGATCCAATTTGCCACATTACCATCCTGATCATTGATATAGATGACAAATAACAATGGACCCAGCACTGATCACTGTGGCACACCATAGTCACAGGCCTCCACTCAGAGTAGCAATCCTCCACTACCACTCTCTGGCTTCTTCCATTCAGCCAATGTCTAATCCAATTCAGTACCTCTCCATGAATACCTAGTGACTGAATCTTTCTAACTAAGCTCCTGTGCTTGACCTTGTCAATGCCTTACTGAAGTCCATGTATACAACATCCACTGCCATCCCTTCATCCATTTTCCTTGTAACCTCCTCGGAAAACCCTAATAGATTGGTTAAACATGACGAACCACGCACAAAGCCATGCTGACTTTTTCTAATAAGTCCCTGTCTATCCAAATATTTGTAGATCCTATCTCTTAAAATTCCTTCCAATAATTGACCTACTACCGGCCTATAATTTCCCGGCTTCCTTTTTGAGCCTTTTTAAACACGGAACTAGATGAGCTATCCTCCAATCCTCCGGCAGCTGACCCGTGGATATCGACATTTTAAATATTTCTCCCAGGGCCCCTGCCAGGAAACTAGTCTCCTTCAACGTCCAAGGGAATGTCCTGTCAAGTCCTGGGGATTTATCTACTCTGATTTACCTCAAGACAGCAAGCACCTCCTCCTATTTAATCTATATGAATTCCATGAACTCCCTACTTGTTTGCCTTGGTTCCATAAACTCCATTCCAGCTTCTTTAATAAATACAGATGCAAAAAAAACATTTAATATCTCTCCCATTTATTTTATAGCCGACCACTCTGATCTTCAAATGGACCAATTTTATCTCTAAATATCCTTTTGCTCTTAACATACCTTAGGATTATCCTTCACCCTGACTGGAAAAGCAACCTCATGTCTTCTTTTATCCCTCCTGATTTATTTCTTAAGTAATTTCTTACTCTTTTCTCAGATGAATTACACCTTGACAGAGGATCGAACATGCACGATTTTAAATTATTCAAGTAAAGCTCAAACATTTAATTCTGATAGTAAACATGATTTCGAAAGTTATAAGAACAAACGTTAGACAATATAGGCGTACTAGATGATATGTAAAGAGTTTTGCAATTGAGGTAGCACAATATCAGGCAGAAATGCAGGATACAGTAGACCTGATGGATGGATGAATATTTTTATTTTATATGTTAATGAATTGGATGTTGGAATTGATGATCATACGGACAGGTTTGCGGTCAGGATGAACATAGGTGGAGGTGCAGGATAGCTGTAGGAAGCAGAAAGGCTACAAAAGGACGGAGACAGATTAAGAGAATGGGCAAAGAAGTTGCAGATAGTCCATACTGTCAGGAAACATATGGTCCTGCACTTAAGCAGAAGAAATAAAATAGAAGGCTCTTTTCTCAACGCAGAGGAAATTGGAAAATCTAAGGTGTAAATGGACTCCAGTTCCTCGCACAGTATTCCCAAAATGTTAATATGCAGTTTGCCAAAGTGGTGAGGAAGGCCGATGCGATGTTCGCGATCATTTCGAGAGGAATGGAATATGGATGCAGCGATGTAGATTTCGGATGAAATGCCCATTGAGTACTGTGAGCAGTTTGGAGCACCTAGTCCTAGACAGGGTGTGCTGTTACCGGAGACGGTTCAAAGGTGGTTTATGAAAATCACTCCAGGGTTGAAAGCTTTGTCATGCGAGAAGCATGTGACGGTTCTGGGTCTCTACTCTCGGGGATTCAGGAAAACGAATGGTTTGCGCATTAAATCAGCGCTTGTGACCCTTACAGACTACTGGACCGTGTTTTCCATGTCTATCACCCATATCTCCTGGCTGACTACTGGATGGTGTCTCCCCGTGTCTATCACTAATATGTCCCGGTAAACTACTGGACCATGTCTCCCCGTGTCTGACACTCGTGTCTCCCGGCTGACTACTGGATGGTGTCTCCCCGTGTCTATCACTAATGTGTCCCGGTAAACTACTGGACCATGTCTCCCCGTGTCTGACACTCGTGTCTCCCGGCTGACTACTGGACCGTGTCTCCCCGTGTCCATCAGTCGTGTCTCAGGGCGGCATAAGCGCTCCTGCTCCATGACTAAACTTAGCTTCCTTCGGTGACTTCAGTAGCTGATAAATATCTTGATCCCCTGCTGGAACCAGTCGGCGAAACCTCTCTCGGAAAAGGGTTCCCTCGATTGCTCTAACAGTGTGGCGAATTCAAATTCCGATTTTCCATTGGAAAAGGCGTCTTCGCGTTCCAACATGTTATCAGTCAATCCTTGTTTCCACTTCTCGAAAATTTCAGCAAATGTAGGGTTTCCTGTTGCTCTAGCTGTTCCCAGATCGTATACATGACAGAACTCACAGTTCCTCTTTTCCGCTCATCATCATATTTAACAGGAACTTGCACCTTCTCAAAAGCCGCTCTGAACACGGGGTGAACGGACAAGGTGTTCAAAAAGTTCTCTGTATTTCTCGCTTCTCATTCTCCTTGGCGCCTTCTCACAAGAATAAAAATCCCATCCTTTTCAATCCAATCCGGGCTCAACAACGTTGTTGTGTCAATAGTCTCAGTTACTCCAACATATGTTTCCATAAACTCCAGCTTCGACGAAAAGTAACCATCGGAGGGGTAACTATCAGTACTAAGCCGCGGAATATCAAGGGCACACACTGGCGCCAATGGCAAGTGCGTCAAACATCGGATGAAAATGGATCTACAAAGCAAAGCAACTTCAGAACCAGTGGTCAGTTATGGCTCTAACATAAACTCCTTCACTTCCGTCTAGATACATCAGAGCTTGGTCCCACTAACCCTTCGGGAATATTTTTTTTAACTTTAGTCTGAGCCTTGATACACTGATAGTAACGTATCCACTAGAAAACGTCATCCCGTTCCTTCACTGTGTCCCTCTGTAGTTTTACCTATTTGCTTTGTTATTTGATTAACCGCTGATTAACTTTCCGAAGACTTTCATGTCTTTCGCTCTACCAGTTAAAATGTCTATACTCCCCTCAATTGCAACAGAAAACACTGGTCACTGTACTGTTCTAAGGACGCTGCTCAGTAGCAGCCCTCGCCTCGGTACATCGCACCAGTGGGTCGGACATCCTATTGGCCCTTGGTGTTTGGTGGCGGCTGCAAACGATATCTTCATAATTACGTCGGTCGTCAGATATTGCACGACGACCTGCATAACCCGCATTTGTGTGACGTTAAGGGCGCTTTAACAACAGAGCCCACAACCAGGAACTTTGCCCAGACGATGGAGGCCTCCTACTCCTCCATCTTGTTTACCTGCTCTCTAACTTCTCTGAGTAATTCATTATAATGATGGAGGAGGCCTCATCTTTCGGGACATTCGATTAAGTAGAGCAATCCCGTCATGTGACAACCCGCTCTTCACAATTTGCTCTTCCTCAATATCTCTCAAATAGTTGAATGCATCCTTTTGTAGATCAAACAGAGCAGCAGCTTCACCAATCTGAAAATGTCGGCAAGCAATTTAGTGGCTAAACTTCATCCTCCTATCGGCTGCGCTTTCTGCAGTGTCAATAGCATCTTCCTGAGCTTGCAGGTAACTCGCTGAAGAGGCAATACATTTTATGCCTTTGGTAAACTCGCTATATCAGCAGACGGACCATTTAATCTCTCTACCAGTCTCAGTTTTCTCATATTATTCATCCAGTAACTGAGAAGTCTGCTCAGCCCAAGCCTCATATTCTTCATCCCCGTCGGATGTGGGCTTGATGCCACCGAACATTCCAAGCCTACAAAACTGGCTCTGCGAAGAAATCCCTCTGCATTCATCAGCCAGAGATGTAAAGTCAAACCGAGTTCATAATTTAAATCAACTGCTGAATGAATCATTAGATCGTTCATATCAGACAGCTTCTTCGCCTCACTCCGCAGAAACGAGATCAGCTTGTCTTTAAAGTCTTTGGCGTCAGTTACGGGAAACTCGACTTGCAATTCAGCACTCTCTGCTTGACTCCGCTCTGCTCTGAAAGTATGGCCGACCCATGGCCCCGTCTCTCCAGATACTCCAATGGGAACAGGATACACTTCCTCGGGTCATCGCCAGTTTGGACAAAAACATATTTACCCGCCGTTTAGTCAAACTATCGCCCCATGATCGTAACTTTCACTCATGTTTATTATAATTAAAACCCTTAAGCAATTAATTAATCTGGTATTTTCCTCATTGACCCCTTCGTTCTCGCTCGTCCATTTGTGGCTAGTCCTGTTTACCCGGAATGTGAATTTCATGCTCAGCTTCCTGACGGGCAAGTTCATTGTGTTTGAGGGAGGAGGTGCTGTGGCGGTTCACTTCGGCTGATCACTCTATACACCTGTCCACATGCACAGCAAACGTCCTACAGCACTCCCCCACCTGCTGCTTGTCGGGAAATTGCAGAACCAGCACATTCCCGTCGCTTCGTCCTTGTCCAGAGAACACCCGTTTTCTATAGAACTGGTCAGGTGGCATGTGGAATATTGCATTCAGCTTCAGTCGCTCCATTATAGGGTGGATGGCAAGGATTTGGAAAGGGAATACAGGAGGCTATAAAGGGGACTTTGGGAGGATATTTACAAGGCCTCAAGATGCAGAAATTGCACGAAATTGAATTGCTCTTTCCGGAATGGCAGAAGCCAAGGCAATAACTGACAGGATCCTTATTGTCATGAAAAGAAGTGATGTTGACGCTTTATCAATCTCTGGTTAGGTTCCGTCTGGAGTTTAAAATTTGCTTCGGTTGCCCCGTTATAAAATAGAGACCAAGGCTTCGGAAAGAGTTTCGAAGAGGTTTATAGGGAAGAGATTTAAAAGGAGGATTTTCACGAACTTGTGTTATTCTTTCCAGAATGCGGGGCACCAAGGGGAGATAGAGAGTCTTATAAGTGTCATAAATACAGTAAGCAAATGTAACATTTCTCACAGTATCAAGAGAGGACATGCAGTTGAGATGAGAGAGGAAAATGTTCGAAGGAGATTTATGGGGGAAATGTTTAAAATAAAACAAAACAGAGGTTTACGGGTGTCTGGGTGTTTGTATAGACAAACCGCGGGCAGGGAGATTTACTTAATTATGCATCACCGACTTAATCATATCAGCCCACCACCACAGACTAAGTGTCTCTTCCTGGACCGCAATGTCTAACTGGAGAAATAATCATTGATGAGGGAAATTTATTTTCCACTCCATTGTGAATTGTATACCCTTCATTCTGCGTCTGAAACCCACTGTAAAAGAATTTTCATTCAAGCGAACCATCCTCCCAGCAATCGGTCGGAATTAACTGAAGGAATCCATCAATGATCCTCACAATTCCAGACCCAGCTCAATCACTCTCCCCTCACAAAGACAGCCTGTCATTTCCTGAAGCTGTCAACTCAGTGTAAGAAATAGTCCCGTCGCTCTCTCTGTTTCAGGGATGACTTTCTTAGGGAACGCAATACTCAATGTGCATTCAGGCAGAGGGATTAATTTAATGAGCATCACTGGCTTACTTACGACAGCCCAACACCACAGACCAACTGGCTTCCTCCTGGCCTGCACTGTTGTATGTTTTAACTGAAATGAGAATCACTGAATAAGGACATTGGTTTTCCACTCCTTCCTGAATATCCGTTCCTTCATTCTGGGATTGTTACACATGGCAATATAATCTTCATTCAGGAGAAACGTCCTCCCTGCAGTTGGTCTGACTGATCTGAAAAATCTCAGCAATTCTCCTCAGAATTCCAAGGAATGCAGACTCACTCTCCCCGCACTCAACAAGTGTGCCATACTCGGAACTATACAGTCAGTGTGAGGGATAGTTTCACTCCCCCCCCCCCTTCAACAGGGATAAGTTTCACAAGGAAGGGTGACAAGACCTGGTTTTAATATTCAGGGTGCATTCTCACCACACCACGCCGGGCAACTCCCAGTAAGACATCTCTATAACTGTTCTCCAATTCTCCTGTATCACAACATAAATAAACTGTAAGGCCCCCTTATTATTTACTGTACCTGAATGTTAATTCTTAGTGATTTGTTGACAAGGGCCGTCAGATCCCTCCGAACCGGTCAATCTGGCCCCATGTAAGTACTGATTTTCTACTCTGTCCCTCTGGGCGTGAATGACCTCAAATAACCCCATATTTTGTCCGTCTGCTACACCTTCACTCCTTCTGTCTACACCCCACGCCCTCGCTGCGCCCTTCCCACTACTAACCCTGCTATTCAGCTCTGTACAACAGCTGACGTGGATATAATAACATCGGTCCTCATTTCCAGATCTCCACTGTAGACTGTGAGCAGTTGGGGTCTCTACCACAATCACAGAGTTACCTAAAGGTTTGGAAGTGGTCCATTTATTTCCTCTATCTGACATTGTCCTGCTGACTATTTAACACACACGTATATTACCCAGAACCCCATGTGCTTATCCAATCCTTCCTTAAGTTCTTCCAATGCCACATTCATCAGTTCCCAATTTTCCACCTGAATGTCCTCTGCTGAACTTACAATGACACTATCAGCCCCGTGGGTAGGAATTTGGGATTGGGTCTGTGTCTCTACCTGTAGGACAGTGGTGCAGAATACAAAGGAAATATTGACCATCTGCCGTTCGGTGTAACCGTTGTATTGGTAATCTGCGTCTGGGACTTAGGTTTAGTGTGGGACTGATTCTGAATTTCTCTGCTCTCTGAAACTGTGGAACTAGTGAGCAGTCGGTGTCTCTGTGCTCTGTAACACACCTTGTATGTCGGAGAGGAGCGGCTGCTCTGCACCGGCACTTTGTGTGTGGTACCTTGAATTTCGAGCATCTGCAAATTAACTCATGATTTGTACATCAGCATCGTGGTCATCTGAGCACTGTCACCCCGTGAGTGTGTGTCGCCAGCATAGTGCTGAATATGGAAAACTACATTGAGAAATGCTATGCATCGGACGTGCCATTTAACTCTTTTTGCAAATTGATATTTGGCGGACAAAAAAAAGATATTTTTAAATGCGGCTGCTTCGGGTGTTTGTCAATGGATCTCCGACATTCTTCCCACTAGGTGAGCAACCGCTGAGGTAATGCCTAGGAATTTAGTAGTAGTCTCCTATCGGCCCAATATTTTCATCAGAGACAATGAATGGTGCTGAATTACCATGATTGTTCCAGTGTCTGTAGTCAGTCAGCGGCATAACAGTGTCTCTGGAGACTGATCATTTCTATAAATCAAGGCCGTTTTGAATAAATTAGCTCAGAGTTTCTGAAGGAGCTGTGAATTCAGAAGCAACAGAATCGGCAGTTTATCACGGAAATGGGTTATCCAGTCCTTTTGCGGATAGGAGAAGTTTACTATCCTTTTATTTCAGCTTTTGGAATTCTCGGTAAGCTGCGGTATCGGATGCCGTTGGTGGGAATTGAAGTTAATGCCAATGTAATGATTGTTTCTGTCGCTGGTTTCCACAGCCGCATGTCGCGTCCTAGTATTCGACATTCTAGGAATGGAATCAAAGACAGCAACTGTGGATTCTGCTATCTGGATCTAAAAATAAACCACTGTAAGAATTCAGCGAATCCGCCAACATCGGAGGACCTCAATGGGACAGGCAGATATCTTCCAGCGGTTTGTGTTCAATAATGTGACGCTCTGGTCTCTGTGCTATTGGTCTCGAAGCAGCTACACTGCATTTGCAGATATTATGTTCATAGGGTCGGGGAGATGATGCTAATTGATAGTCTGCATTGGTATATGAGCGGCTGTGTGAGTAACGAGTAATGATCAAACAATCGATTACTGGGTACGATTCAGAAAATGTGATGAGCTCCCTGTTGAATCACGAAACGTGAGGATTTTTAATAAATGTTTTCGGGTGTGACAGAAAGTAAAGCAGTTGCTGGAAACACAATGACGTCGTTGTTGATCAATTAATAGTTAATTATTAATTAATAGTTAATCAATTAATTATTAATAATTAATAATGATCAATTCATAGCTACCAATACTGTGATTTTTTTTTATATTTCCCACATAACTATAAATACACTAAAATGTATTACATTATATTCACATCTGACACCGGTACAGACATCTGACTGTGTCACCATGCCTACTACTGGACGTTGAATTATTCTTCCCGTCTGGATTCTGTCGGAGGCTGCATTTCTATCTGAGAGGCTATATTCGGCTAAGCTCTGACTGCTGCCTCAATCAAAGTTGTGTTATAATGTCAGCGAGGTGGCAAAAGCTGGCATTGGAAACAAACACGGGAAATTCTGGAAACACAAAGCCTCAGTCAGCTTGTATCGAAAGAGTAAGGGAAAGTCGTGTCATGGGGCCTCTCTGAAAACAGTTCAAAGAAAATACACTTTAAATATTTTCCCACATATTCTATTTTTGTCTGGATGAGTGGTTCCGGGTTTTCCTGTTCCTGTTGTGCCCTTCGGCTGTTCTGTCGCTGACAGGGAGTCACAGGGATATTGATGATCCCGACATCAGCGTCCGGATGGACCCATTTCATTCATATCAGACGCGGATGAAGCCGATAGAAAATGTTCCAAACAGTACTGACACTGAGGTACCTAGTTTCATCTGTCCGCTGCCTCTTCATATTTTTGTCATCAGAAAGGAATCGGAATTCAAATAATTTGACTTTATTTTAATATGTAAACTCAGCCATCTCTTGACCCTGTCTTCACCCTTCTACCGATGAATGCAGCAATGAAAAGGGAATATTACATGATGCCCGAAAACTGCTGCATTGGGTTCTGCTCTGTAATTTCCTAACTTGCTATTTCCCTGTCTCTCTTCCAGCGAACCTGGTGGCGATCGTAATCTTGTCCCGTGGTAAGTGCGGTCTCTCCAAATGTGTAACTCGGTACATAGTGGGAATGCCAGCGGCCGATCTCCTGGTCGTTATATCTCAACCGCTCCTGATGTGGACTACTTGGATATATTTTCCCCGATCGTTCCTGTTCATCACTCCTGTGTGCAGTTTCGCTCGATGGCTGATTTTTGGGAGCACTGCGGCCTCTGTCTGGCTGACTGCTTCTTTCACCATAGATCGATTTGTGGCTATTTGCTGTGAGAAGCTGAAAACAAAATATTGCACCGAGAGAACGGCGGCTGCGGTTATCGGGACAGTGAGTGTGCTGGCCTGTTTGGAATGTGTTCCCTGGGGCTTTGTATACGAGCCTGTGATAATAATTGATGGTATCCCCTGGTATTGTGTTCTTACACAGAGCTACAGAAACTCTCCGTCATGGGTGGTATTTGAGACGTTTCACCGCATTTTAACCCCTTCTGTCTCATTCTTTCTGATTTTGCTGCTCAATATTCTGACAGCCAGGCGCATTCTGGCAACAAGTCGAACCCGCAGGAGGCTCCGGGGACAAAAGAGTGGAGAGAATGACAAGGACCGGGAGATGGAGAACCGGCGCAAATCCATCGTTTTGCTCTTCAGCATAACGGGTAGTTTCATATTGTTGTGGGGAACACGTTTGGTATTTTACATTTATCAACGGATTTCAAAGAGTTTTGTTTATTATTCTGTCACGAATCCCGTTTACATTATAGAAGAGACATCGGGAATGCTGCAGATCCTCAGTTCCTGCACAAACACGGGTTTTTACGCCCTGACTCAGAGCAAATTCCTCGTCATTAATAATCTGCATGTGTTCAAACCTTGATCCGCCAAACACAGCCAAATCTATTCGTATTCCACATATATGTGCACACCCATCTTTGAAGTACATCTTTGAAAACACATCCCGAAATCTGCAAGTCAATGAGCTCTCCAAACGCGCTGACCCAGCACAGATATTACATTTTTTTTTCCAGAGCAAGAATCATTTCAAAGCGTTCAGCAAATGGCTGTTTCGACATTAAATTTCCCAGGTACCCCCAAATACGATTTGAACTGTAGATCGGCCGAGAGTCGCAACAATAAGTACGTGTGAAACCCCATATTCGACAAGGCACGGCTAAATATGCGCACATCGTAAAATACGTGTGGATCCTAAATTCGAGAGCAGAACCCTATATCAGCCACATCCCCGGATTCATGTGCATTCCCAAAACCGTGTGAAACCCATATCCGTGAAGACAGCTCTGTCTGCTCAGTCCCCAAAACAGTGTGAACCACGAACCCACTGTCATCCCTACATGCACATTAGATTTTGCCAAAACAAAGATCATTTCAACCACTTCTCAAAATGGCAGCCTAGTCATTAAAAATCAAAACCGAAATTTATTCGTCTGCAAATCCTAATCCGCCAACACACCCAAAACGGATCCCCAAGTCTGTGCAACTCAGATAATCAGTGCGTACCCAAAGACGCTGACATCCCATATACAAAATAGATTATTCCAGAGCAGGAATGATTTCAACCAGTTCAGAAAATGTCCGTTTGGGCATTTAAAATTCCCACGCACACCAAAATGCACCCTGATATTGGACAACACACTTCTAATTCTGCGCACATCACCAAATCCGTGCCGAACACTCAGCTAAACACTCAGGTAAACACTTTTAAATATGCGCAGGTATCCAGGTACACTCCATAATCCTGTTTGCAGACCCGTATTTGCCTCCACACCCCTGAACCTGCGCATTTCCCAAATCAGTGCGCACCCCCATATTTGATAAAACAGCCCTATATCCGTGTGCATCTCCAAATCCCTGGGCACACCAACGCAGTGTGCACCCCCATATTCGCCGATGCTGCCCTAAGTCTGCGCCGTTCACAGTTGATTGTGCACCCAAACCCACTGACGCATCCACTTGATAATGAGGTTATCGTTTCAAACTGGTCAGAATATGACTGCCTTTTTTTTTATTAAGTGCGATCGTAAACAGTAGCCAGATCAGAAATGCTGGTGAAGTCAACTGGTTCCCAGAGAGAATTATGTAAGTACAATCAGATGTTTCACTGCTGGTCGGCGATAAAACATTTTAAAATCGCATGTACAATTAGGAAACATTTTTGAAAAAATGGTAGAAATACTGGAGTCATGAAAATCATGATGAGGTTGCTGTAGAGACATTTATACCCCTGCTTTCCTCCATGATTCAAAGAGATTGAAGGATAAGGTTGTAGGGTGACAAAACTTGACAGAAGCACTTGGCCCTAAAAACTAATGCCTACCGGGAGAAAACAGCATCTGTCCTTTCCCTAATTTCTCCAACAGTTTTAGAACTAAGTCCAGCCGGATCATAACTGGGTAAGGATATGGGCCTCAACTTTAATAATCGGCACGCAGCCCAGAATACGTGTGCATGCCCAAATCCAAGCGGCCCGTATGTGGAGCAGGAGTTATTTCAAACGGTTCACAAAATAGCAGTTTGCAGCATAAAATATCAAGATTACTATTGAAAGTTCAAAGTGCATTTATCTTAAAAAATATCTATAAATGAAACTACCTTGAGATACGTCGCAACTTCAAATCGACAAAAGTTACAAATCTGTGAGAAGTCCGAGATCGGTAAACATCTAAGTATTGATTTATACACCCCTAATCTGTACACATCGTCAAATCAGTGTACATCTCTGTATTAGACGATGCAACGCTGAATCTGGACACATCACCAAATCCGTGTGCACCTCCAAATCTACTCACGTTACTAAATGAGAAGGGCAGCCCCAAATTCCATGTATACTCAGCCCTCTGATAACCGTATGTGCACATTAGATTATCTCAGATTAAGGAACAGTTTAAACAGTTAAACCCAAATCCGTGTGCTCCCCCATATTCGACAACACAGCCCAAATCTACGCACAGCGCCATTTCCGTGTGCGTCCCATACAGGAGAACACACCCCTAAATCTGCTCAATCGCCAGATAGTACTGCATCCACATATTCGAGAAGGTAAATTTAAATATGAGCAATGTCCAATTCAGTATGCACCCCAAACCCGCTGAGTCCTCTCATATTCACACCGGATATTTCCAGAGCAGAAATCATTTCAGAAGTTCACAATGTGGCTGCCTGGACTTTAAACTCTGCACGCAGCCAAAAATTCGTTATCAACTTCAGAACCTCTGACACACCCAAATCTGTGAGTAACCCGAAATCCATGTGCATCCAGATATTCGACAACGTACACCTAAATCTGTACGCACTCCCAAATCCGTGTGTACCCCAAAATCTATGCAAATCCTCAAGTAAGAGCTCGCCCCAAACCACGTGTGTGTGTGTGTGTGTGTGTGTGTGTGTCTGTGTGTGTGTGTGTGTGTGTGTGTGTGTGTGTGTGTGTGTGTGTGTGTGTGTGTGTGTGTGTGTGCTGAGAAAGCCAAATGCATGTTCGATTGTCTCATTACAAATTGTGACAAAATGACTGCCCAAAACAAGAAACAAAAAACACAAGGACAGGTGTCGAAAGTTCAAATGCCTTTTTTGTTGTTCTATCTATAAATGGAACAACTTTGAGCTTCGCCATTCCTACAAATCCGCAGACACGCCAAATCTGTGAGAACACTGAGATCCGTGCTCACCTCCAAATCCGTGTGTACCCTCATGTCCATGTACAACTTGAAACCCGTGGACACACCGACTGGAAAACTAGATTATCCCAAAACCATTTCACGGAATGACGAAATAATCGTACACCACCAAATCGAAGCACACTGCCCGTAAATCAAATCAGTATGCACCTCAAATCCAGCGGCACTCCCAAATCAGTATGCGCCCCCGAACTTATTGAAAAACATTCTAATGAAAAGGATATATAAGCCAATTGTAATATGATAAACTGGATTTGTAGATGACACCTGGGTTCAGAGCGTGAGTGGAAAGCGAAGTAGTTTCTGAAAACTGTCAACGTCAGTGCAGCAGCTGGAAAAACGGACCGAACATTTTGAAGTTGGAATCTAATGTGACATTCCGTCCAGATGGGATCAACAGCCGTTGCACTTTGGCTGGACCTTCCTGGGTAGACTTATACAATAATTGTCAGGGAATTGCGGAATGAGGGAGAGCAGAAGGATCTGAGATTACATTTCCATAATTCCTATGTAAACTCATAGGATAGACGAACACCACGAAATTCGTGTGCACCCCGAAACCAGCCGAGGCGCACAAATCTATGCGCATTCACGATCCAAGTGCACCAAAATATTTTTAAAAAAACGAAATATGTACAAATTTATTTGGCATACCTATCCTTAAATCTGTGTGTTTCTCCAAATTGTGATGCTACACACGTTGGCGGACAAGTTCCTAACTCTTTGTGCACGAAACCGAAGTTCCTTCCCCAAGTCTGTGCTCAGCAACAAATCCGTAAGCAACCCCCACATGAGTTGCAATCAAAAATCCACAGACAGTTCAGTTCGTGTGATCCCCCAAATCCACATGCAACCACAAATTCGTTCTCCACAAACTCTCTGACACATTCCAATCCAGATTGGATTAACCTGAGCAAGGATTATAACAGAGAGCGCACTATATTGCTGCCACAAGGCAGCAGCCTCTAAATTCTTCATACCTCCTAATCTGTAGATCCACCAGTGTACCAGAAACAAAACCGTGATATTAGTCACATCCCCAAATACACCGTAGATGCGCCCGCACACAAAAAATCCATGTGCTATCCTAAATCCGCCGAGACACCGGAATCTGTGCTCATCTACTAATCCGTGTACACCCCATATTCCAGAGCAGATCCCTAAATCTGACGCATGCTCAAATCTGGGCGCAGCGCCAAAACTGTGTGCACTACATATTTGTCTATTTTGCCTTAACTCTGTGTAATTTTCAATTCCATGGGCATCGCAAACCCGCGACACCCGTACATGCACCGTACAGTATCACAGGGCAAGAATCATTTCGAGCAGTTCACAAAATTCCTGCCTCCAGCATAAAATTACAAGAATATTGTGAAAGTTCAAGTGCATTGATTCTGAAATTAACTATGAATGAAACAACCTTAACATATCTAATAATTCCGAATCATTAAATCTGTTCACATCCCCAGACTGGTGTGTGAGGGCATATTTGCCGACAGCGGCCTAAATCTGCGTAATCCCAAAAATCAGTGCTCCCTCCATACACGCTGACTCCGCAACATGCATAAGAGTTTATCTCAAAGCTGTAATCATTTCAAATCGAACAGAAAATGACTGCTTCGACATTAAAATGCATCTTCAACTCCAGACCGTTTGACACACACAAATCTTGGTGTAACATGTGCACCTCCATATTAGAAAACAGACGCCTAAATCTGCGCACATTCCCAAGTCCATATTCAACCATAAATCGGTGCGCATGACCTAGTAAGAGCTCTCCCTAAATCCATATGCACCCCAATCCTGACGACAAACCCACATGCACGCTGGAATATCCGAAATCACGAATCAGGTCAAATAGTTCACAAAATAGCCCAAGTTCAAAAATTTAGAACAACATTCCAAGTTCTATTATTAAAGCACCCCTCAGTAAAACAATCTTGTGATTCGTCACGCACCCCCCAATCCACCGACGCACTCAAATCGCTGTGTACCCAAACTCGCCGTGCAAATGTCAAAATATCTGAAAACCCCCAAATCCGAGTCGTCCGCTATATGTACAATTGAGCGACAAATCTTAGAGCGAGAAACATTTCAAACAGTTCAGAAGATAGCTTAATCCACTTTGAAAAATAGCAAGAACAAGGCTCAACGTTAAAGAGCATTATTTATTGGAGTATCTGTAAAATATACAATTTGAATTAACCCAATTTGCATTAACCCAATTCCTCTGACATCCAAAATCCACGTGCACTCCCAAATCCGTATGCACACCCAAATGGGTGCGCACTCCAAACCCGTCAACATCTCCCACTTACAGATTAGATTATCCGAGAGGAGAAACAATTTCAAATAGCTCGCAAAGTACAAAACTCCAACTTAAAAATCACAGTAAGCGCAGAGTAGAAAACTGGAAGTGCATTTATTGATAAGGTACCTGTCAATGAGTCACCTTTATATTTGTTCAGGACCAGAAATCCAAAGACACCCCCAAATCCGGAAGCAGCATAAAATCGTGTCCACCACCAAACCTGCTGATACTCACATATACACATTGGATTTTCCCAAAGGAAGAATCGTTTTTAAGTGCCAGCATTCACCTGAAAGCAATCGTGAGAACATAGTGCATAGTTTAAAGTGCAACTAATATTAAAGGTACTGTAAATGAAATGGTTTTGAAATTCGCCACAACCCCAAATCGAACGGGACCAACCAATTTATGTGCACCAATGTACGACGATACGCACATAAGCCTGTTCTCATCCCCAATCCTCGCACCCGGATATCCATATCGATACGGACCCATACCAGCTGACACATCCCTAACCCTGTGCAACCTCCCAATCAGAAAGCACCACCAAATACGTATGTCTCCCAAATCCCTAATCCATACACCCTTACAATCACTGCACACGTATTCGGAGAAGCTCTCCTAAATCTGTGTACGCCACTAAATCTGGATGTAACGCCAAATTCGCTGAAACACCCGCATGCACATTAGATTATTATGGAGGTAGAATAATCTCCAACAGTTCATAAAGTAGCTGGCTTATATTTCAATAATAGTTAGAACAAAGATCAAGGTTTAAATTGTATTTAGTAGCCGGGTTTCTATAAATGAGATTCGTCCCACACACAGAACAAATCAGTGTGCGCCAGCAAACGCGCTGGCAATCCCACATGCACATAAGAATATCCTCGAGACGGAATAATTTCAATCAGTTCACAAAACCGTCTTTAACCAATCAATAAGAATACAGTACAAACTTGCAAGTGCATTAATTAGGTATCCTTCATTATCCGCCAACAAGCCAGATCGCCATGCACAACAAAATTCGTGTTGAAATGCCACAACAGTCGAATTTGTGTTCATCCATTAATACACGTGAACCTCCATATCCACGTGCCTCATAAATCTGTGCACATTTTAACTGCGCACCCACAAATCAAAGTGCACCCCAAACGCGCAGACACCCTCCTCAGGCATAGCAGAGTATCCAAGAGCAGGAATCTTTTCAAACTGTTCATATAATAGCTGCCTCCACTGTGAATATCGTCGAAAGTAACTGTAGATAAAACTACGTTCAGATACGTCACACTACAAATCCGGAAACACTACAGATTTCTGAGAATCCCGAAATCAGTAAACACCCGAATATTGGCCTGCACACTCCTAACGAACATCTCGAAATCAGTGTGCCCTTCTGTGTTGACGGTCATCAGGAAATCTGTTCGCATCGCAAATCAATCTGAAACTCATGTGTGCCGAAACCGCACAAATCTGCACAATCCCAGAATTAGTGTGCACACTGACAGCCTAGTTGCATAATGGACTATCCCAGACAGGCATTTATTTCAAACAATTCAGAAAACGACCGTCTCAGGATTATAAATCAACATGTGCGCCAAAATCCTTTTGCAATCAGCGACACACCCAAATCTGCGTATAAACGCAAATCCATCTGCGACCCAAATCTGCACACATCCTCAAGTACGAGCGCAGCCCAAATTGCATGTGGATCCCAATTCGATGAAAATCCCACAAACATATTTGTTGATCCAGACGGATAATCAGTTTAAGCATTAAATGGCTGTCTGGACATTAAAAACCAACACGCCCTACTCACGACACCGCCAGATCACCCCAATTCGATATGCACCCACAAAAACGTGGAGGCTTACATATTCACCAACTACACTAAATCTGTTATACCTAAATAGGTGCGCACCCCTATATCGGAGCACACACCTAAATCAATGCACAAATCTTTATGAGAGATCGCCCCTAAATCCATGCACACCCAAGATCCATTTGAATCCCAACACCGTGTGCAACCCATTTTAGATGACAAAAACTAAATTTGCACGAACTCCAATTCAGTACGTGCTCCAAACCAGCGGACTCCGCCAAGGTACGTCAGATTTTTCTGGAGCAACATTTGAGAAAACGGCAGCCTGAAAATTGATCATCCACATGCTACCTTGAGTTTGTCTGGTTGCATGGACACCCGCTAGTTCATGCGACTTTTGCAATTCCCTCCTTATATCAGACACAGACACAGATAACTGTGCTGTGGAAAATCTTCCGCGACAGTCCCAGAATAAAGGTCAGCTGGCAACCTTGCTTCGCGCCCAAACACCCAATATGTTGACACCATTTGTCCGTCTTGATGACGTCCAACTTGTGGGCATGTAAGCTTGCGAAATGGCGCAACCAGAACATCCCAAATGTTCCATCGCTCGATCCTGCACTTGCCTCGCCTCTGATTTCACCATGATGGTGAACTGGCACATTGCATTAACTCCAGGGGCAGGAACACTCTCCCACTCTCTGTCCATTATCACCCTTCTTGCACATATCCGAACAAAGCCTCCGCATTAATGCTCCGGCTCCGCGGCCGGAACCACAGGCAAACAATGCCACCTGTTGCATCCAATTTCGCCGAAGTCAGGAATATGTCAATGGATTGTTGTCCGACTTCACCTCGAACGTGAAACTTAACTTACCCACTAGAGCCCAAATCAATGTCAGAAACTCCAGTTAGTTCGTGGGGCAATACCGCTCAGATAGACAGACTCCGGCTGGCAAAAGCAATAGCTCTCAACCCTATGCCTTGATCCGGATGTAGAATGGCATATACGCCCTCTCTGCTGGCGTCTGCATGCAATATATACGGCAATTGGGAGTCTGAGGAACAACTAACACAAGCGCTTCGGTCAGCAGCTCCTTCAGCAACTGAAACACCTCTTCAGGTCTTGCATCCCATCTTCTTTCAAATGGTTCCAAAGCACTAAGATAACCTCTACTTTCTTCTTTCGTCCTCTTCATTTTCTTTCCCAAGGGAGGGTTACCACACAGAAGCTTATTCAAATGGTGACTCATTTTTGAATGGTCCTTCAGGAACCTCCGATTGTACCCACAGAATCCAGGGAAGGAGCGGAGGGCGCTCACATTACGAGACCTTGGCGATGTGGCTACCGCCTCTATCTTTGAGGGATCGTGGCGATTTCATCCCGTGAGACTGTGTAACTAACACGGTTGACAGACGTGTTGTAGAATTGACACTTGACCAGGGGAAGTTATAATCCTCCAGCTTTCAAGGGCCAAACACATTCATCAGGCTCGCTTCATGTTCCTCCAAGGTGGAGCCGAACACAATGTCCAGGTAGACCAATATCACACGCAAGTCTATATCCCCTACGGATTACCCATGACACGCTGGAGAGTAGCCGTGTGTCCGGATATGACCTGTGGCACTATTTCGAACTGAAAGACATGTGAATGAAGAGTTTCGGTCCGAAACGTCGTCATTACCTCCTCCCATAGATGCTGTCTGGCCTGCTGAGTTCTGCATACATTTTGTGGTTTTAGAAATATGAACGCCGTTTCTCCTGCTCGCCTCACTCATGGGGACCTGGTAATCCCCACTCTTAAGATCCAGCACACTGAACCACTTCACTCCACTCAGGTGCTTGGTCCTCAGAGACGCAGAATTGCTGGGGACTGTGGCTACGATAGTAGACACACATTTAACCCTTCCTGTTCGTCTTCCCCTCCACGACTCTGTCTTTACTGTAACTATATTAACAGTGTTGGAACTGGAAACACTGACGCTGTTAATACGATGACGTTCTGAAATGTTGCAATTTAAAGGTTTTGGTCCGTTTATTATTCAGAATATTTATGGATTAGATTCATTAACACAATTAATTTCAGAGTATTTCATTATATTATAAAAAATTGTAAAACTTATTCCCATAATTCCAGAATTATATTAACATGATATTATACAAAACCCAGCGGCACGACTCCGAATGCTATGATCGCGGCAGCAGTTCAGTTACTGCGCAGCCGCACACCCGCGCAACCAGAGAGAACAGTGCTGACACCAGCGAACACAGAGAGGACTTTAGTGATGTAGGGAAAAATGGGAACTGTCAAAGAATAGGAAATGGAGTATTAGTTAATCAACAGTGGAGGGAGAAATAGAAGAGGAATAACGGAGTTTACTTTTTGGTAAGCGGGAGGAAAGATTTCTGGTTAAAAATGATAAGCATATTAGACTATTTGATTCCTCACATTAGGCGAGTGTCTTTCACCCTTCCCAAAACTCAAGCCGGCCTAGATGAAGTTAGCGTGAACCCTGATTTATCTAGCGAATGTCCATTAGGGATGGAAAATTACCTTGTTACATGACTCCACCATCTCAAGACTATTCAGCAGACCAGGCAGAGCCTCAATTACATCATGGTCATGTGACTGTCACAAGTTAGCCACGGGTACGTAACACCTCCCTTCCAAAAAAATTGTCATGAACAAAATTTTAACAAGGAACTATTACAAAAGGAAAATACAGATGTATAAAATTTACAACATTCAGAGTATATTACGCCGCATAACGCTCTGGCGTCGGCACATTTTAGTGATAATTCAGTTTGTTAACTTATCATTTTCTGTCAGAGTCATCTGATACTCAGATAATCCCGCAACCTGCCTCCATTTAAGTACAGTCCATGTATATGTAAACATGTAATTGCATTCTCACTGTACGTTTTATTTTACAGTATTGTGGCGACCCACTTCCGAGATCACTCGAACCGGCTCACAAAGTGGCGCGGGCCGGCAATGAGGCATTTCCAAAAAAGGGCGCCAAGCTTGCTTCACCAGCAAGGGGAGAAGCCCGCTCGCGGGACGGGACAGTGAATACGCGCCCCCTACAGCATTCCTGCCCGGAGACGGCGGGAACAGGAAGGTTTTAAAGCGAGGCCGCGGAATTTGAATAAATCTCTTTTGCAACTGCAGCTCATCGACGGCGTCTCGTTATTTCAGCACTGTGTGGGGAACACCGCTACAATTGGAGACCCCGACGGCCCAAACGAAAATGTTCACGCATTCACTTCAAACTTGTAGCAATTTCTAACAGCGCAGTACCTTTAAATGTGAATTTAAAGTATGTTACTGTAATGATATTTAGACCAATAGTCTGTAAAGTTGAGCAGCGCTCCGGATTTTCGGAATTTACTTTAGCAGATGCTTTGCATCGATAAATCAAAACTGCCCGCCATGAATCCAGAAAACCTATGCACATCACCAAATCAGTCCGCACTCCAAACATGCTGACACAGCCCGTATGAAATAGATAATTCCAAAGCAGAACTCAAGTCCAACAGTTCAGAAAATGGCTGTTTCGACATTTGAAATGCGATTGCAACTGTTGACAAACAGTCGCCGGAATATACAAACATCACAAAATCTAATTTCGCCACCCTAATTGACTACAGATGTAATTGACTGTTCGTATCCCCAAATCCGTGTGCATATTTGCCGCCAACCCCTAAATCTACGCCTTCATGAAATAAGTGCTCACCCCCACCTTTAAATGCGTGCGCATTCCCAAATCCAAGCTCACACCATAACAGTGTGCACCCCTTATTCTCCGACACTGCCCAATATCTGCGCGGCCCAATTCAGTGCGCACCCCAAAACCGCTTTCCTCCCTGCATTCACTTTAGAATCCTGTCAAGAATTCAGAAAATGAATTCGACATTAAAATCCAGTCAGCTACTTTCTAAACTGTTTGAAATGATTCCTGCTCTGGGAATATCTGGAGTTAGTGCGGGAGGTGTCAGCACGTTTGTGGTGCATACTGATTACACAGATTCAATGGTATCTTCTCGAATATGTGGATACGAATCTGTCTGGCGATTGAGCAGATTGAGGGATGTGTTCAGGAGTATCGGACGCACACAGATTTGGGATTATCACTTTCAAATATTCCTGAATCTGAGGAAACCTAACGTGCATATGCGGATGTCAGCAGGTTGAGTGCACAAGGAATTTGGGGTTGCGCACGCATTCTGGGTTACGTGCGGATTTTTAATGTCGAGGCCCATCTTCTTACCCGTTCTGTTCCGGCAGGGCTTCGGCCTTAAACTGCTGGAGAAAGTAGGGAAAGGACAGATGCTGACTTCTCCCGTTAGTGATCAGTCTATAGTGCCAAGTGCTCCTGTCATGTTTTGTCACCCTGCAAACGTATCATTCAATCTCTTTGAATTACCGAGGTGAACATGTGTATAAATGTCTCTCTCCAGCTTACTTCATCATGATCATCATGACTGTAGTACTTGTACTTTTTTAAATGTTTCCTAGTTATACATGCGATTTTTTTTATGGTTTATCGCCGAGCAGCAGTGAACCATCTGATTAGCCTTGCAGAGTTCTCTTTGGGAACTAGTTAACTTGATCAGCATTTCTGATCGTGTGTTCACAATCACACTTAATAAAAAAGGCGGTTATATTCTGAACAGTTTGAAATGATAACCTCATGATCAAGTGGATGTGTCAGCGGGTTTGGGGGCACACTCAATTAGGAATGGCGCAGATTTAGGGCAGCATCGGCGAATATGGAGGTGCCTGCTGCTTTAGTGTGCTCATGGATTTGGCGATGCGCACATATAGGGGTGTCTTATCAAATATGGGGGTGAACACTGATTTGGGAAATCCGCAGATTCAGGGGTTTGGAGGCAAATACGGGTCTGCAAACTGTATTATGGAGTGCACATGGAGTTGAGGGGTCGCGGGGATTTAGAAGTGTTCACCTGAGTGTTGGGCACGGATTTGGCGATGAGCGCAGATTTAAAAGTGTGTTATCCAATTTGACAGTGCAAACAAATTTGGGACCTGCGTTAGTGTTCTGTCTGTCCTCCTATCTGCAGTTGAAATCGCATTTTGGTGTGCGTGGGAATGTTTAATGTCGAAACAGACATTTTCTGAACTGTTTGAAATCAATCCTTCTCTGGAATAATCTATTTTGTAAGTGGGATGTCAGCGTCTTTGGGTATGCACTGATTAGGTGAGGTGCACAGACTGGGATGCATTTAGTGTGTGTTGGCGGATCAGGATTTGCAGACGAATAAATTTTGGTTTTGAAGTGGATTTTTAATGACTAGGCTACCATTTTGTGAACTGGTTGAAATGGGCTTTGTTTTGGGATAATATAATATATGTGGTGTGTCCGCGTGTTTGGAGAGCTCACTGATCTGCTGACATGCGCAGATTTCGGGGTGTGTTTTCAAAGATGGCCGTGCACATGTATTTCGAATACGTATAGATTTGGCTGCGTTTGGCGGATCAGGATTTGCGCAGGAATCCTTGGGGAGGTCATGAAACCGGGGATGCGCACGAATTTAGGTGAGTTCTCGAAAATGGGATTGCGCACGCATTTGCACACGTGCGCTAATTTAGGGTGTGTGCTCCGAAATGGGGCTGCGGATCTATTTGGAGATTGAGCAGATTTAGGGGTGTGTCGACGAATATGGGAGTTGCAAAGTTTTTTTCTGGGTGTATATTATGCCTCAGACGGATCTGGCTGTGTCGGACCTTGGAATGCGTGCGGATAATTTAATGTCCAGGTCGCCATTTTGTGTTTGGAGGGATTCTTTGTCTGGATAATTTAATGTGCATATGGGAATATGCGCAGATCTGGGCGTGCACGTGGATTTCAGTGATGTGCGCATTTTTAAGGGGGAATTTTAAATATGGGATTGCACAGGAATTTGGGTGACAACCAGATCTGGGTATGTAGGACCATTTGCAAACGGATTTTAGGAGGCGTGAGAGCTTTTATTGTCGGGACAGCCATTTTCTGCTCTGAACCAGATCTCTGTAATAGGTTGCTCACTACGTTACGTATTAATCCAGGTTCGAAGCACGTCTGTCTTAAGTATTACACACCTTTTGTGACATAAACTGAATTCAGCCTCGGAGCTACCGGGATAATTAACTGTGTCCAGTCTGGCCTTAAGCTTGGCGATCTTTGTCCTCGTCTCTGCCTTTTATTCAATGCTACCTGCTCACCTGTGGTTCCAGTTCCTACTCCATCGCCCACCCCCCAACAGCAAGCATGCGCATACTACATGTTAATGTCAGTGCAGCGGCATCAAACGCCTCAGTTAGAATATTAAATCTCTTTCAGTACATATGTAAAACCCGTGCTCCTTACACCAGTCGTACCAAATGCCGGAACAGAATCCAATAATCCGTGTATACGATGACCTCCCGCACAAATCGTTAGACACACATTCACGTGTACTTCCTTAGCATCTCTTCCCTCGTTAGACCACGAATCTGGAGTTGCTAGTTCTTAAGACATGAACCTTCGCCACCACTCAATTCACTTATTTGGAAATGTTGGGGGATCTATAGACCTGCATAGCCCGACTCTCCTGTTCCTCCACGCTGTGATCAAATCCACCCTATCTACTCTGCAATTCAGTTTAAAGTTTTATTGTGTATGAACTTTTTTATTGTGATGAAATTCTAAGCTGTCCACAACAGCGCATAGGTGTCATTGATTCACTTAGAGATGAATCGAAGAATAATGAGCCTCGGCGACCAGTAACCTCAATTTTACCCCAGCCTAATCGCTAAGTTGTGTTCTTTTTTTCTTTTGTTTATCTTGCGTAAATACCCACAAATATCACGGAGAGGATGTACAAACTCCTTCCAGAAAAAAAAACAGCGGAATGAACCCCGATTTCCATTGCTCCAACCTGGAATCGTCTGATTCTAACCGCTATGCTATGTATAGCCCCAAACCGCAAGCTACCAACCCACATATCCACTTTTTCTCGCAAGTCATTTATATATATCAGAAAAAAGCAGGGTTACAGAACAGATCTTTTTGAAACCCCCCATGTACTGCCCGCCCCATACTCACCATGCCTCCCGACGTTCACAATCGAGCTATTCTGGGGGCTCTTGTCAAAAGCCTCACTGAATTCCATACACAGAACATCCATCTCATTCATTTGTTTTGTCTCTCTGTCATGACCTTATCCTCCCAGAGCCATTTGATTGCCTGTGATTATGCTTCTACAATTATTTATCAAACCTATCAAGAAGAATCCTATTCAAACATTTAGCCTCCATTGATGGCAGTAGTCACTGTTTTACAATTCTCAGGATTATCCTTACTACTTATTACCCGTCTTAACCAAGGTTATATTTAGAGTTTATACTTCGATCTTACGCATTCACGATTAAAATTATTAAACATCATGGAACAACCACTGAAGGACTCAGATTGATTTCTTAATTCAGCTTTCTCTGCAGAATGTAATATCTGGATACAAACTGTCGAAACACTCAACATCATTCTAACTGTATAAATAATTTATTCCCGATCGTGTATGTTTAGAGAGACCTTCCAATCTCCCAGTTGCATCAATTCAAAATTAACTGAATCTTTGTCCATTAATTATCAAGTTTCTGTTTATAACACTGTCCTGTTGTTTTCATTTTTTTATATCAAGTTTATAACCATATTTCGTTTGTTATTTGTCCAGTGTCAGCTCTGCGTTGGCATAGTCGAATATCTCGTTGACTCTGACTAAGATTAGACCAGTCAGAAGCAAGACACAATCTGCAGACTCTAGAATTCCAAAGTGCTGGAGGATCTCTGCAGGCCAGGCAGCATCTGTGGACAAGTGTAAACTGTGGACGTATTGGGCAGAGACCTTTCATCAGAATTGATTTATTTTCCTCTCTCCCCAATTCTGCTGCCTGAGCTGAAGACTTTCGCCAGGACTATGTGTAAGATTAGATCATATCAGTTCCCATTTCGCTCTGCTGTATCTTCTGTTCTTGGGTTCACAGCATCGCCTCGTCCACTCAACACCCCTCCTCCTCCACCTACCCTTTGAGAGCAAACATTCTGTTACTGAATGTTAGTTCAAACGGGAAAACAGAAAGAAAAACTTCAGGTAGAGGCAGAGGAAAATCACCGTGAAGTAAAGGACCGGTAATGATGGGAGCAGGAGTGGTTAATACCGACGGAAGTATACCCAATATCAGGCACTTTTGTCTGTATCGGGAAGAAGGTGTAACAGGTTCGCCTCAAGGTAAAACTTAAACGGGGCGAGGGTAAGGTGCAAAGGGGATTCTTCTGCGATGCTGAGGCCAGTGGTGCCGTCTCGAGCGGTTGTGATATTTGTTTTATAGCACTAAGGCAACACACACAAAATGCTGGAGCAACTCAGCAGACAGGTGGCAGCTTTGGAAAAGAGTAAACATTCAACTATTCGGGCCGTCAACCTTCATGATTTTGTGTGTGTTGTTCTGTATTTCGATCATCGACAGATTTTCTCCTGCTTTGTTTGAAACTCTGTTCATCACATTGTTTCCGTTTATTACAAGAGGGAGTACATAATAGAAGCGTGAAGTCAGCTGAATTGTACTACTGCATATTATTAATTTTTATCATTTCATGAGTTTAAAAATCCGACTCAGTGGGTATTGCACAACGTTCTTCAGATCCTGTCGGAATTTGCTCTGAGTCAGGGCGTAAATACACGTGTTGGTGCAAGAACCGAGAATCCGCAGCATTCCCGATGTCTCTTCTATAATGTAAACGGGATTCATGACAGAATAATAAACAAAACTCTTTGAAATCCGTTGATAGATGTAAAATGCTAAACGTATTCCCCACAACAATATAAAGCTGCCCGTTATGCTAAAGAGCAAAACGATGGATTTGCGTCGTTTCTCCATCTCCCGGTCCTTCTCATTCTCTCCACTCTTTTGTCCCCGGAGCCCCCTGCGGGCTCGACTGGCCGCTAGAATCCGCCTGACAGTCAGAATATTGAACAGCAAAATCAGAAAGAATGGGACACAAGGGGTTAAAATGTGGTGAAACATCTCAAACACCACCCATGAGGGAGAGTTTCTGTAGCTCGGTGTAAGAACACAATACCAGGGGATACCATCAATTATTGTCACAGGCTCGTATACAAAGCCCCAGGGAACACACTCCAAACAGGCCAGCACACTCTCTGTCCCGATAACCACAGCCGCCGTCCTCGCGGTGCAATATTTTGTTTTCAGCTTCTCACAGCAAATAGCCACAAATCGATCGACGGTGAAAGAGACAGTCAGCCAGACAGAGGCAGTAGTGCTCGCATGAATCAGCCATCTAGCGATACGGCAAACAGGAGTGATGAACAGGAATGATCGGCGAAAATAAAGCCAAGCTGTCCACGTCAGGAGCGGAAGCGAGATAACGACCAGGAGATCGGCCGCTGCCATTCCCACCAAGTATAGAGTTACACATTTGGAGAGACCGCACTTATCCCGGGACAGGATCACAATCGCCATCAAGTTCGCTGAAGAGAGAGGGGAAATAGGAAATTGAGAAATACTGAGTAAAACCCATTGCCGCAGTATTCTGGGGTCATGCAATATTCCCATTTTATTGTTCCATTCAACGGTAAAAGGGCGAAGAGAGGGTCAAGAGCTGGCTGAGTTTACACATTAAAATAATGTCATATGATTTAAATTCGGATTCCTTTCTGATGACCAAAACTATGAAGAATCAGCGGACAGATGAAACTAGGTACCCTCGGAGTCAGTACTGTTTGGAACATTTTCTATCGGCTTCATCCGCGTCTGACACGAATGAAATGAATGAATCCGGACGTTAATGGTGGGATTCTTGCATTAAATAATCATCAACTTCTCTGTCAGCGATAGAACAGCCGAAGGGCACAGCAGAACCAGGAATTCCCGGAACCACTCATCCAGACAAAAATAGAATATGTGGGAAAGCAGTTAACGTGGATTTTCTGAGCTGTTTTCAGAGAGCCCCCCTGACACGACTTTCTCTTACTCTTTCTATACATGCTGTCACACGGCTCACTTTTACTGAAAATTTTCAATCTTCCTGCTGCAACAGGGAGCTCCTCAAATTTGCTGAATCGTTACCACAAATCGATTGTTTGATCGTGACACGTACCTCACACAACCGCTCATATACCAATGCAGACAATCAATTAGCATCATCTCCGCGGCAGTATAAACACAGTATTTGCAAATGCAGTGTATCTGCTTCGAGACCAATAGCACAGAGACCCGATCATCACATTATTGAACACAAACCGCTGGACGATATCACTGAGGTCTTCCGATGTTGGCGGCTTCGCTGAATTGTTATCTTTAGATCCAGATATCAGAATCCATAGTCGCTGGCTTTAATTCCATTCCTAGAATGCCGAATACTAGGACTGGACATGAGGTTGTGGAAATCAGCGACAGAAAGAATCATTACATTGGCATTAACTTCAATTCCCACTAACGGCAGCCGATACCACAGCTTACCGAGAATTCCAAAGGTTGAAATAAAAGGATAGTAAACTTCTCCTATTCGCAAAAGGACTGGATAACTCATTTCCGTGATAAACTGCCAGTTGTGTTGCTCCTGAATTCACAGCTACATCGGAAACTCTGAGCTAACGTATTCAAAACGGCCCTGATTTATAGAAATGATCAGTCTCCAGAGACACTGTTCTGCCGCTGACTGACTTCAGTCACTTGAACAATCATGGTGATTCAACACCATTCATTGTCTCTGATGTAAATATTGAGCCGACAGAAGACAAGCACTTCTAAATTCCTAGGCATTACCTCCGCGGTTCCTCACCTAGTGAGAAGAATGCCGGAGCTCCATTGATAAACACCCGAAGCAGCCACATTTACAGATTTCATTATTTTAATTTGTCCGCTAAATATCAATTTGTAAACAGAATTCAAAGACATGTTCGACCCCTAACTTCTCTCACTGTGGTCACACACACACACACACACACACACACACACACACACTATCACACACACTATCACACACACACACACACACACACACACACACACACACACACACACACACACACACACACGTGATGGCAGTGTTCTCACGACCACGATGCTGATGTACAAAACAGGAGATCACTAGCAGATTCTGGAAATCCAGGGCACCACACACAATGTGTTGCCAAAGCTCTGCGGAGTTCCTGAAAAATTTTGAGATGTTGCTCATGTAGTAGGCGTCTTAGAGCATCTCAAAGCTGTTAGAGGTCCAACGAAAATTACGAAGAAATGCTTCGATCTGCAAAGGAAACATTAAATATAGAATATTAAAATGTTGTCTCCAAATTGGGAGATTTAGATAGGATGGTCAATAACGCAGGATAGCTGAAAGTGAAGGAAAGAAAGACAAGTGTCACATGCAATGTTATTTATGTGCCAAAGAAAGAGAGAGTCATACCGACAGATTGACAATGGTACAGGGTGCAACAGCCGATTCAGGCAACCGTCTCCCTCACTGACCCTGTTTCCTTTTCCTACCCACAGGGACAAAATTCAATCAACTCTGATATTCCCTCTTGCCGAGGAACCAAAGCAGCCGCTCCGCTCTCACACAGAAGCTGTGTTACAGAGCACAGAGACACCGACAGCTCATCAGTTCCACAGTTTCAGACAACAGAGAAATTAAGACTCAGTCCCACACTGAACCCAAGACCGAGACACAGATTACCAATAAAACGGTTTACTTGGTCAATATTTACATTGAATTCTGAACAAGTATCCAACAGGTAGAGATACAGACCAAGTCCCAGATGCTCACCCACGGGGCTGGCAGAGTCAGTTTGGGCTCAGGATTGGACAGACGGATGGAAAATTGGGAACTGATGAATGTGGGATTGGATGAACTTAAAGAAGATTTGGATAAGCACGCGGGGTTCTTGATAATATGCCTGGGTGAGAATTAGTCAGCAGGTCAATCTCAGATAGAGGAAATAAATGGACCACGTTCAAACATTTAGGTGACTCAGGGATTGTGTGTGAGACCCCAACTGTTCACAGTCTACATTGAAGTTTTCAATGTGAGGACCAACTTTATTATATCCATGTCGCTGTTGCACAGATCTGAATGGCTGGGTTAGTGGTGAGAAGGGCGCAGCCATGGTTTGGTGATGCAGACAGAAGTGATGGAATGAAGAAGTGGCGGACGGAAGTGGGGGATCTGAGGCCATCCATTCCTAGTGGAACAAACTAAAAAAATCCATATATATATATGGGAACAGATTGAATGGTTCAGAGGGACCTCACGGTCCTTGTCAACATGTCACTAAGAGTTAACATACAGGTACCGCAAATAATTAGGAAGGAAAAAACAGAATCTTGTGCTGTGATGCAGGAGTATTGCAGAAGAGATATAGAAATGTCTTACTGGGACGTGTCCTACAAGTTGTGGTGAGAATTAACCTTGAATATTAGTTCCAGGTCTTGTCACATTTCCTTGGGAAAGTCCTACCGATTAAAGAGAGGGTGCGAGACTATTGCTTACACTGACAGGTCTAAGCCCCGGGATGGCCCGCTTGCTGCTTGTGGGGCGAGTGAATCTGTATTCCCTGGAATTGTGAGGAGAAATACTGGATTCTTACTGACCACTCAGACCAATTGCAGGAAGGATTTCTCCCCTGAATGAGAATTATATTACCGTGTGTCATTGTTCCAGATTGAAGGAACAATCAGGAATGCGCGGGAAACTAATGTCCTCAGTCAGTGATCCCTTCTTTAGTTAAACCATACAAAGCTGCAGGACAGGAGGAGGACATTTTGTCTGCGACGGTGGACTGACCAGATTAAGCCATTGATGCCTCACTAAAGGAATCCCTCTGCTTGAATGCACATTAAATGTTTTGTTTTTTTTTTCCATTTCTAGTTACAGTTCCTCAGGAAAGTTATCCCCGCAACGGAGAGAGTAAAGGGACTTTTCCTCACACTGACCTGAATGCTTCAAGAAATGGTAGGCTGTATGTGTAAGGGGAAAGTGAATAAGCTGGGACTGTTTTCTCTGGAATTATGAGAAGAATTGATCGGTTCTTTCAGGTAATTCAGCGCGATTGCTGGGACGATCTTTCCCTTGAATGAGATTCTATTACCATGGGTCACAGACTCAGAATGAACGACGTCATATTCACGATGGAGGGGAAAATAAATTTCTCTCATCAGTGATTATCTCATCAGTTAGACCGTGTGGGGCAGGAAGAGAACATTTACTCTGTGATGTTGGGCGGATATCGTTAAGCCTGTGATACCTAATTAAACTAATCACGTTGTCTCCGTGTTGTCTATACCCGTCCCTTCTCTGTGAATTTGTTTGCCTATCGCAGAATCTCATAAATACCATTGCCTTCACCAACACGCTAGAAATGATTTCCAGACACCCGCAACTCTCTGTTTTATTTTAAACATTTCGGCACACATCTGCTTTGAACATTTTTCGCTCTCACATCAACGGCATGTCCTCTGTTATCTGGTACTTTAATGCTGTGAGAAAGGTTACAGTTGCCGACTGTATTTATGACTCTTATAAGCCTCTCGATCTCCCGTTGGTGTCTGTCATTCTGGAAAGGATAACAGGAGTTTTTGCAAATCTTCCTCATAGATCTCGTGCCTATAAATCTCTTCGAAACCCTTTCCGAAGCCTTGTCCTCTTTTCTATAATGGAGCGTCCGAAACTAATTTGAAATTCCGGATGGAACCGAACCAGAGCTTGAAAAAGCGGCGACAACACTTCCTTTTGTGAGAATAATGATCCTCTCAGTTCTCACCTTGGCTTCCGCCACTCGGACAAGAACAATCCAAGTTTGTGCAACTCCTAGTTCTCCTCCCGAAGGTCCTCCTTATAACCTCGTCTATGCTCTTTCCAAATCCTCGTCACCCATCCTATTAGACGACTGAAACTAAATGCAATACTCCACATGCAACCCGAACAGAGTTGTCCGGTGAAGAGGGACCCATGGGAATAGGCTGGTTCTGCGATGTCCCGAGAAGCAGTTGGTTGGACAGCTGTTGGTGGCTGTTTTCTCTGCACCCGGATAGCTGGGTATCGTTATCAACAGAAAGGAACGGTCACAGCACTTCCTCCTTCAAACACAAGAACCTGGACCCACGTCGGGGTCTGAGAGGTCCTTTCCCTATTGAAGACACAAAGCCAGTGAATGATCACCCAGTTCCACCAAATGATCATGGAGACATCTTGTGGGACCACATCGCGATTCCCTCCCCCTATCCAGCCAGTTACTTGTGGCAGTCCACACCTCAGCAGCCACGTCCACCTTGGCAGAAAGCATCCTGACTGGACACATCATGGCTTGGTACCGCAAACCGATCCTCCTGTGACTAAGAGACACTGCCGAGGGTTCTGGACGCAGCTCAACACGTCACGGAAGCCAGACTCCCCTCCGTGGCCTCTGTCTTCACTTCCACTACCAGTGCACTCCAGGGTCCTACCCATCCCAGACATCCTCTCTCCCGTCCAATCGGACAGAAGATGCCAAAGTATGAAATCACACACTGCAGGCTCAAGGATAGTTTCTAGCCACTGTTATAAGGACAAGGAATATGTTCTAACATAGTTTTACGTGATAAGAATATCCCTAATATGAGCAGATGGACTTGACGTCATTCTAGTGGAATAGGATCTTGCAGCTTATTGTCTATCTGGCCGCTGATGTAGTGGCATCGGCACTGGACATCGAGGGGAGTGATCCTGGATTAGAACCCAACCAGCCTCTTCCAAAACAGACAAAAGTGCTAAAGAAACGCTCTCTCAGTCGACATCTCTCTAATAGGACACGAACATATATACATTTTTAAAGTTATTTTATGTCTGTTTCTTCGTCCATCTGTACCGTGTTCCTGGGACAGTTAAAGGCTGCCATTTACAGCCTGGAGATGGTTTGACTGCTCCGGCGCTTTGCCAGCTCCGAGAAGATTCTGTGACAAGAGTACGTAATCAGACGACCATAATGAGAAGAAATTCCGATGCGTGGCGGGAATTTCTGTTCCACACCGTTTCGCCGTTTAACGAGTCCATTAATCTGCCGAGGAGGTTCGAGATATCGAGGTAAATGCGATAAGCGAGCGAGAGTTCAGCGCCGGTTGCCTGTCAGAGTAGGAATCTATAAGTGACCGATCACAGTGTGGGTCTCTGTAGACGGCGGGTACGCCTCTTTGATTGTGTCTTTTCTCCCACTTTTGATGAATGTCGTTGATATCAGAGGATGAAGCTGCGTTTATAGACTCTGGACTTTCTCAGATTTATGCTATTTATATTCTGTGCTTTTATCGTCGGTTCCTTTTTGGTTTTGTTGTGTGAGGGGAAGAAGTTTCGGGGTTAATGCTCATTTAGTATTCTAAATGTCTGTTTTGTTTTCGTTCGGGACATGAAGCAAATGCACCTGCTCCGTTTCGTCGTTTCGTGCGGTGGTTTGCGGGGGTGGGGAGGGGGGTTTGGACGTGGAGGGAATTAGGTGATCAGGATGCTGTTCCTTTTGAGTAGGGAAGGGTTTGGGTTCTCTCTCAATGTTTTTCCTTGAATTAATTCCATGTACTTTCTCTGACTCCTGCTTCTCTAAGAAATGTTTAAGAAATCAGCTATGCATAAGGATGTATGATTTGATAATAATAAAAAAAAAACTTTTGAATCTTTCAAAGTTGCCGTGCGGTTCATCAGAACTTCGTTATTGTTTAACTCTACTGCACTTTATCTGTGGCAGTTATACTCTATTCTGTAATCTGTTATTGTTTTACCTTTTCCTTCCGCAATGCACTGTGCAATGTAGTGATTGTTGTGCACGGTATTCAAGACAAGATTATCTCTGTCCCTCGGTACAGGTGTCCACAATAAACAAATCTTGCCAGGTACGGCAAGGCGCCAGAGCACGGCTCATTGCTCTTCTTGTCTGGCATTGCTGGGTCATCGCCCACATCATATGACATGACACAATATAATGGCAATGATCCACTTACTCCTGACAGAGTTTTGATCCCGGTTTTCAGTACTCTCTCTCTCTCTCTCTCTCTCTCTCTCTCTCTCTCTCTCTCTCTCTCTCTCTCTCTCTCTCTCTCTCTCTCTCTCTCTCTCTCTCTCTCTCTCTCTCTCTCTCTCTCTCTCTCTCTCTCTCTCTCTCTCTCTCTCTCTCTCTCTCTCTCTCAGAGGTTACATTCTCTTGCCGTTTTCCATTCAGCAGTAACCCTGACCTCCAAGGTCCCATTTTCCCTTTTCAAATTGAAGGCCCTGAACTTATGGATTACATCACTTCTTCGCCAATTCTCTCATGTCACATAACAGATTTAATTCTGGCGTGACCCTCTCACGTAGCTTGTCACAAAGATGGCACGTTAACTAACTCTGCTGACAGCCACATGACTCAGCGCCTTCCATAAATAACACATCTTCGGTTGGTATAATTTGGCATCAACCAAACAAGTAAGCATGCATGTTGCAAAGGGGGAACTTTAACTCTGGCGATTGCCGAGTGAAAGCTGCCCCATGCACAGTTGTCATTCATCCGGATATAACAGATCGTGCACCGGCATAAAAAAAAATAATAAAAAAGACAAAGGGCACATTGCAGATAAACCAGTCTAAACGTGTACATAAATGTTGGAGCTTCGTTCTGTAGTAGTTGACTGTATCACTTTACTCACGATGATGGATTCCAGTCACCGGCCACAGATCGAAATTCCCTCAAAGATAGTCTGGCTAACACAGAATTATTGGCATTTCCTCCTTGCAAATATTCTTTTGAACAACGCACTCCTGGCAATAGGGTCTGCACTTCACGTGTTTTCTACAAGCGTCTACCCTTGTGCTCTTCTCTACACAACAAACGCGGCTGCTGTCCCTCGGAAACCTGATCCCGCTCAGCTCTCTCGAAACTTCCATAGCTCCCACTGGGTGCAATGTTACGAAATGCTGTAAAACGAACTTGGTTGGCCTACACGACATTCCTAAGTTTGGCAAATGACACCTCGACTTTAGCCAAAGCCAAAACACTGGTCCATGTGGTTTAACAACAGAACATGCTGTTTCTGGTAGAAAAAAATCAAAAACCTGCTAAACTAAAAATACCTAACAGCATAGCAGAATAATACAATACAGCATGTACTTAACCAGAGCATTACATCTGTAACTACTATCGGGAAATTTGAACGAGGATTAGTCTTTCTGTATTAACTTCACCACTGCCTCGAGAGCCAGTCTGGCATACGGACCTGAAACATTCCTATGGCTCAACAAGCTGTTATCCTCAGTTGGTGTCATTGCCTTTGGGTCAAAACTCTTTAGACATTTTCTACCACGTACCAGACTTTCAATCGTTGTAGCTGCACCCGAATCTATCATATCTTCTGGCAGCATCAAGATTTAAAACTTTTTGGTTAGTATTCCAAATGAACAATTTCAAATAAAAATAAAATAATTGTTAACCCGGATGCAGCACAAAAACATTAAGATTGAGAACAACAGATTAAATTGGCACATAGAACTCATAACTTGCCATATATAGATATACTCATTACACTCAATAACAGGTATTTTCCTGTTTCCTTAGAATTTTGTCTTTGTTTATGTTTGAACACAAGTTTCTGACTACATGTATCACGTAGGAATTTGGATAAAAAAAAGAAATTAACTCTCATTGAAAATAATATGTTTACTTGCATAACGGTGCTGACGATTTGCATTAGCTCAAACGACCTAAATGGTTTTGTTGATGATTTTTGTCTGCTCAGTGTTTTGGACCTCTTGCTTAGAACAAAACAATAATCAGCCGTCATTGGGAGAAGGTCATGTGGTGCAGGGCAACATCTGAGGTTCCAATCTCAGTCTCACCCTCAGGGAAGATATCACCTCTCTCTGTCTCTGGCACTGGCCGTACTTCATTCCGTACACTCAGGGAATGCACCGAGAGAACATATTCATTGAAGGACGGTGGTGGCTGAAGCAGCTGTTGCGTTCATCGTTATCTGGATGTGGAGTCCAGGAAAAAAAAAATCAACTGTTCAGCCAACTGTTCACCCAGAAGGTGAAGACAGAGGGAAAGGAGAACTCAAGTCACGCAGCAGGTGGAGCACAGTTTCAGAGAGGTCATTAGTTGTGGGGGAATATTTCACGGTTTGGTCAAATATTGGATGAAAATTTCCGCGGTAAACTTATACCTCTCCCGATAGCTTTAGAGTTCTTCTTCCTGGGCAAAGGAGCGTTGCTGTTTATCTCATTGAGGCCCCTTGTGATCAAACGAATCTCTTTCAGACCACGTGACATAGAGGCAAAATTAGGCCATTTGGTCCATCGGGTCTGCTTCGCCATTCCATCATGGCTGATTAAACACTATGAACACTATACTAAACACTATAAACACTGTCGAATAAACACTATACACCTGACTGCTTCCGAATAGTTCAACTTAACTAATCGAAAACCTCAAGCTCCGTTTTAGATATACTTAATGTCTTGGCCCCCACAGCCGTCTGTGGCCATGGTTTTCACCGATTCGTCGCTATTTGGCTAAAGGAATTCTGATGTTGTTGCCTCTGGTCCTAGTTTTACAAAATACAGGAAACATTTTCTGCACATACTCTACCTAGGCACTTGAAAGACCAATAATTCAATGATATGAGCTCCTTCATTCTACGCTGAGTACAGGCGCAGAGCCATAAAACGTCCTTTATATGTTAACCCTTTCATTCCGATTATTATTCTCCTGAACCTCCAACTGAGCATCTCCAATGTCAAAACATCCCTCTTAGATAAAGATTCCAAGCGGCACACAACACTCCCAAGTGCAGCCTGACGCATGCTCTGTAGTGGCTTAGCATTTCACTTTACCCGTCAGCCTCCGTATCTCCACGGAAAACGTTCTTAACCTGTCCAGTCTCTCAGTAAGTCCGTCAATCCTGGTGAATCTGATCTGTCGTCGATCATAACTTTGTGAAACATGGGTCAGGCCTCAGCTGGAGTGTTTTGTGCAGCCTTAGTCGCTAGCTTAGAGGAGGGGATTCGCTGGGTTATGGTCCGCGAAGGAGAGACGTAGTAATGCAGAGCATAGAGAAGAGACACATGAGAGAATGAGATGGAGATAGTGTGAGACAGAGTGAAAATATAATGGAATGGAATGGGAGATGGAAAATGCTATGTAGTGAGAGAGAGGAAAGAGGAATGAGTGTGACCGAGGGAGAGATGGGGAATGGGGGAACGTCAGGCGGAGTGATGGACAATGAGAGTGCTTCAGGCACAGATGTATAAGGGTGGATATGTGCAGGAGTGTCCTGTGGTGTGCGTGTGTTAATAGATGTCTGTTAAGTGTGGACAGGATGCTTTCCGCAGACATCCGGAGGTCCAGAGACGTTACACACTACATCCATACCTCATGACAACCTCACGGTTTTGCTTTTTATCAAAGCGGTATTCATTATTTTACACATTATTTCAAATCAATCAAGTAGTTAACAGCAAATCTTTGGCAATAAATTAAAGCAATGAAGCCCGACGTCACGTAATTTTCCAAATGTATTGTAAGCCCAGATGTGTGTCTCACACTGATCCGATGTTTCAGTGAGGGGTGTCGGTGGTTATGGGAACCATACACCGTGGAAAGTGTGTGACCTCTCACACTGACTCATTCCGGTGTTTATCGGGACCATACACCGTGGAAAGTGTGTGACCTCTCACACTGACTCATTCCGGTGTTTATCGGGGCCATACACTCTGGAAGGTGTGTGTCTCGAACTGACCCAGTCCTGCAGTAAGCGGTGTCGCTGCTTACAGGAACCAGACACTGTTGAAGGTGTGTAATCTCTCACACTGCCCCAGCCCTGTAGTGAGGTGAGTCGGCTTTCACAGGGATCATACTCTGTGGAAGGCGAATGACGTTCTGTACTGACCCAGTGCTGTTGTGCGGGGTGTCCGTGTTTACAGGGCACGAAACACGGTGGAAAGTGTGTGACGCCCATCACTGACCCAGTTCTGTAGTGAGTGGTGTCGTTCCGTACAGGGAACCATACACTGTGGAATGTATTTAACGTCTCACACTGTAGTGTGTACGGTGACCATACCCACGATACTCCGTGACTCCAGGCTTCTGCTGTCACTACTCAATGGGATAATACTTCATATTTTGACCAACTAAAAACACGCAGGCTGCGATACACAGCGAATTAGGAGAATGTAGTAACATCTTGAAGTTCAACTAGTATTAAGGCTCTGTGGACAGTATATTTGGCTTAAGGCAGGATAGAGTAAGGGAGAGGGTGTGAAGCGTCAGGGAGATAGAACTGCAGACTTCTTCATTCGTTGATGGGTCGCCCCTCACTCCTCCGGAATCTCCGACATGCACAGCACAAGCTCGAGCTGAGGATCTGGATCACCGAACATCTCCTGGAGCTGCGTAGAGGAAAGTAAATGCTTGGTGAGGTAGTTGAGGGGTTTTGAGGGAGCAAGAGAAGCTGAGAGAGGGAGGTAAGAGGAAAGAGGTGTATGAGAGTAGAGAGAATGGAAAGAAGAGAGAGAGAGAAAAGAGAGAGAGAGAGAGAGAGAGAGAGAGAGAGAGAGAGAGAGAGAGAGAGAGAGAGAGAGAGAGAGAGAGAGAGAGAGAGAGCAAGAGAGACACGGAGGAGGGAGAGAGGAAGAAGGAGACGTAATGGGAAGCGAAGGAGAGAATATGGGCCCCAGCGTTCCTCCTCACCCCACCATAGAACGCTCAGATCGCTCTCTCACCTTGTGCCGAGTGGCTTCCCGCACCTCTTCGTCAGTCATGCCGCCACTCGCGGCCACGATCACTTCAATCCACTTGTCCTCTTCCTCTAAAGAAAACAGCCCTGTGTCAACATGGTATCACTCTCGGGTCAAGTGCCGCTCAGAGCATGTGTTCCGTCGTCTCTGTCCCCTCGATTGCGCAATCCCCTCCCCCTCCAGCACCGTCTGAGACATTGGATCCGCCTACCCGACCTCATCACGTACACTGTCAGCCGGTGTTGCTCACGGTAGGGGTAGGACGAGTCTGAGATGACGGCAGGCGGGTTCGTGTGGGGGTCAGGGAGAGGGGGAGTAAGGCAGAGAGCATGTCGTGGTAGAAATGAGAGGCAAACAACAAGGGAGAGACCGACACTGAGCGCGATGAAAAGTGATAGTGACAGAGAGTGAATGAGAAAAAGAGACTGAATTGTGAAGAGAAAGTTGTAAGAATCCAGAGTGACGAGAGGAAGAAACATAGAGTGTGAGATTTCCCAGTTCTCTGGATTGCAATGTGTTATACACATGTGGAATTATACCAGTGATATCCACATGTTGGATTAGAGCGGCACATGTTCATTGCTGCAGAAGAATAGAGTTCCTGGTATTTGGTATTGTGTGTTAATGAAGAATGAAGGCTTATGACCACATGGAGAACAGGCACATGGAGTAAAATATCGTGGAATCAGGCCCTTTCACCCGATTGGCTTTAAACCACCCGAATTCACTCAATTTATCAGTCTCCGTCAGGCCTTACCAAACGTAACCCAGACCATCCTCTCACTCCGCAATCATTCCCACAATCTCTTCAGCCATACAACATGCCACACCACAGCCAATGAGTCCCTCCTTCAGTGAAATGAGGTCTCTGTATTTCGGGCTCAGGTTAAAAATTACCGACACATGTCGGGAAACGGATTGGTTCCACGGAAACGGAATAGATACAGACACACACACACACACACACACACGTAACGCTTATTTCACTGCACATTCGTGGAGGGAGGGTGAGAGAGAGAGAGAGAGAGAGAGAGAGAGAGAGAGAGAGAGAGAGAGAGAGAGAGAGGAATATGGGAGAGGGAGAGGAGAGGAAGAGGGATAGGGAGATGGAGAATCAGAGGGAGAGAATGATGAAGAGAGAGGGGAGGGGAAAGGGAAAGGGAAATGGAGAGGGAGAGGGATAGGCAGTGACAGAGAGTGAGAGAGAAAGAGAGAGCACAAAGATGCTCTCCACCCTCCCTCCTCGCACTCTCCTTCACTCTTTAATTCTATCTTCACTTATCCTACCCCGCCTGACACTTCCTTTGGCCAGTTTTCCTAAGCTTTTCTCCCTCTGCTTCCGTCAACCCTCCGTCTCTCCAGACCACTCTCTCCCTTCGATCTCTCATTCACTACCTCTGCACTCGGTTCCTCCCTACCTCCTCTCTCCTCATTCACCCCCATTTGTCATCGGATTTCTGAATGAACATTGAACCAATGAACTCCACCTTTCTACTGTTTTTCTCACTCTGCAGTGTTTATTTAACTGAATATTTGTACATTAGAAATACATTTCTGTTTACTGTAGTATACGGGATGTTTGGATGCTGTATCACTGAGTACCGCTGTCACATGACGGCTAATTTCACAAGGTATTGACCCTGATTCTGATTCTGGGAGGATGTTTGGAGGCAGGGGCTCAGGGCCCGAGTTGGAAGGACACACAAGTGTGCTGTGCAGTGGGCTGGTTTAAATATGAAACAAACAATGCGCTGTGACTGACTTATTATCGCTCTCAAAGACATTCTCCCGCAATTTCCCTGTAATCTTCGGCTCTGCTCCTAATCAAGGAGCGATCAACCTCCACTGTAAATATAAGCAGGTATTTGACATAAAATGTCACTGATTCATCACAAACGGAAGAAATTTCACCTGGTTGTTGCTCTAAAGCAAACGGAGAGGACGGAAGAGGGAATGAGAGAGTGAGCGAGCCACAGAGTGACAGATGTCCAATGACCGTAACAGACACAAGCCCTGGTACCTAAGGATGGCTCTTCATTTGGGGCAGTTGACGGTTCAGTCGCAGTTAGTTTTGCCTCTTCCGTCGTAGCCGTCTCCGGGGCTGTAATGAACGAACAGAGACAAGGAAGTGTGGCAATACCGAAATAGGTCATCATAATCGGACAGGAATTCAGGGGACGGGACACGCGGTGTGTGATGCAACCAACATCATACGTCTCATTTTCAACTCCGATATTACACTATCCTGGAAAACAGTCCACACCACATTATCTAATCGCTCATCTCCGCCCTTCTCACTTTCACACCATATCCAGCCGCTTCCTTCTTCACTGTCCATCCCTTCCCGTCACTCTCCGCACGTCCATATCCACTGCGGCTGCTACTCTGCTCTTCGCCTTTCCCCGATATATCTGCCCTTCTTCCAACCCTGACTTTGCCGTCTCCCCGTTGTTTATTCTATTTCCACTGCCTCCCAGTACCCTCATTATCTCCATACCTCTCACTCAGTGTCTCCCGACCACACCACCTTATCGACCTCCCCTACTGGCCACTCCCCTTGGTCCCTCCCTTTCTTCCACCCCCTCAGCCTCTCTTCACGTCTCTCTCCCTCGGTATCTCATTTTCTCCTTCTCCGCTCTGTCTCTCCTTACCACCCTCTCCCCTCCGTCATTGGCCTGTTCTATTTCCCGTCGGACTCTCCCTAATTCCTTCTCCCCTCGGCCTTTCCCTCCCTATCTCCTTCTCCTCTACTTTTCTTTTATACTCATCCCCCCCCCCCCCACGTCTCTCCCTACTTCCTCTCCTCGCGGTCTCTCCTTATCAGATTTTCCCGCGGTCTCTCCCTACCTCCCTCTACCCTCGGTCTCCCCCCAAACTCCCTCTGCCCTTGGTCTCTCCCTACCTGCTTGTCCCTCGGTTTCTCCCTACCTCCCGCTCCCCTCGGTCTCTCATTACCTGCCTGTCCCTCGGTCTCCCCTTGCCTGCCTGTCCCTCGGTCTCTCCCTACCTCCTTGTCCCTCAGTCTCTCCCTACCTGACTGATCCTCGGAGCCCCCTACCTCCCCAAGGCCTCTTCCTAAGTCTCTCTCCCCTCATTCCCACCATCTCACATTGCAGGATATGGCATGTCCACACTCCAGGCAGCTGTCTGGAAAACTCAGCCTGGTTGTACATGTTGGTCACTTGGGACGCCCTCAGTTACGCCACAGTACCCTTATTCAGTGTGACAAGGGAACGGTGACCTACCTGTACAGTACACGGCGCTGGAGATGGGCGTCGGTTTCAGCTGATACACAAAGTAACGGCAGCAGTTTTTCACCTTGATTTCCCTTCGCCAATAACAGGTAAATTCTCTCCAGGTGAAGCAGACGGTTCTGGTGACCTCCCCCTCTTCCACACTGGGATGGGGACCTAGAATGCGGTTAATCAACACTGTAAAATGCACACGGTCTCTCAGTCGTCAAAAATAACTAAGCTCCACAGATGTAAACCCTGATCCTACCGTTCATCCAGCCCGTGATCAATCCGGAACAACGCTCCTCTGGAAAGACTGTCTCGGAAATCATCCGTCCCCCGGAACTGAAACAGTAATCAGAAAGTCAATCCCTGATCAGAGTGGGTGTCTTTCAGATAGAAAGAATTGCGGAATTGGTCTCACCCTGTCTGTATCCCGACTCTGGTAAATAACCCCCCAAACCTGGGAATCCCCACCCTGTCGTACCTGCCACTTGCTTCTAAGCTGAAGAAAGTTTGAACCGCCTCTCCTGGTATTTACTCCCCATCGCAGTTTAATTACTGATAATCCCTGTTTGCATGCATTTCCAATTCACCCACACCTTGCTCCCACTACTTACATCCCCTTCTGTGATTGTTACCTCACGTTACCTGTTAAATCTGTACCAGCCCACTTCAAGTTCTCCATCACCCATCCATTGTCCTCCGGTGCACTCAGTGTGGGAACAATCTGTGCTCCTCCAGGGCTGATCCAGGACGGTGTGAGTTACACACGGGTCAAAGCGGGCGGTGCCAGCAGCTGAGGGATAGAACAGGGTTCACTGTGAATGTGAACTTCGGCTCACGTCAACGACCATCCACATCTGAACCTCCAATATCATTAACCCAGAGATCCAATCATCTCCCGTTTATTAATAACAACATTCCTTAACTCATGGTTCAGCGCCCTCACATCGTCTACTTGTTTCAACAGAAATGGCCTTACACCCTTAAGGAGATGATAGCCTCGGGGGGTAGGGAGGTGCGGAGTATGGTGTCCAGTCCTATGATACCCATCTCCCCTGCCTCTCCGTTTTCTTCCATATATTCGCACAGTTCATCCACAAGGTCACCTGGCCTTTGATTTCTCCTGACATTGATCCAAGGTTTGAAACATTTGATAGGAGCCAATTAAGCTGCACATGTTTGTGTGGTGGAAGGAAGAACCCACACGTTCGCATGAAGAACTTGAAACTCCAGACAGAGAGCACTGATGACAGAATTGAACACGGCTCACTGATGCTGAACTGAATAATCCAGCAGAGCACATGGTTCCCTGACAGGGACACAGGACTGGCGTGGGCAGCTGACGGGGGGCGTGAGAGAAAGCGCAGAGGGCGGATACAGCAGAGAGCACTGGAGTCCGAATTGCACACGGCTCACTGATGTAGAACCGAATACTCCAGCAGAGCACATGGTTCCCTGACAGGGACACAGGACTGGCGTGGGCAGCTGAGCGCAGAGGGCGGATACAGCAGTTCCAGGATGGAGAGATTCTATAGATCTGTTACGGGGAGTATTCTAAATGTCTGTATTCCTGTCTTGCACTTTTTTTGGGAGGTTGGAACAGGCTCAAACTATGCTGCTTTGTTATAAATTCAGTCAACACTAGCCTCCTCGGCATCCAGGGTATCTTCGAGGAGTGATGTCTCAATAAAAAGCCTCCATCATTAAGGACACCAATCACCCAGGACATGCTCTCTTCTCATTGTAACCGATCAGGGTGGAAGTACAAGGAGCTTTCAGACACACAGGAAGCTGGTAGACTGATACTCAAATGTGCTGGCGGGTGGGAGGGAAATAAGAAACAAGTTATGATCTGTTTTTGACCAGTGTAAATTGCTGGTAATTTCAGACCATATGACTCTACATAGCTATCATGACCGATTTATTCGCAAATAATTCACAAATTCATCAGACTCTATTCTCAGAGACGCACTAAGGCAATCACGGACAGAGAATCAGAGACAGACACAGACACAGTGATAGAGGTCTAGAGAGAGAGGGTAAGAGAGGGGGGAAGGGGAGAGAGAGAGTGAGTGAGAGAAACAGAATCTTTTGTTGGGTCAGAGTTCGGTTCATGGGTGGAACCTCCAGTCCATGGTAATTCCGGCTGTTCCATGTGGAAACCTTCAGGGCTGTAAGGAAGGAACAGGGACGTGGGAGAGTTGAAACACTGGAATAGGTAATCAGAATAGGTCTGGGCTTCAGGAAGTTGGCAACTAGGTCTGTGGTGAAACCAACGCCAACACTCTCCTGGAACATAGTCCATAAGCCTTTGCATAATCTCTCATTTCCTCCCCTGTCGCATGTCACACCACATCCAACCATTTTCTTACTCCAATCTCCGTTTTGCTCTATTCACATTCTCCTTCCATTTCCATGAACTCTCCGTACCTCCTTTTCCACTGTCACACAGTTCTGTTCTCTTATCGCACGAAAATCTTCCTTAGATTCATCCCATTCTCCTCCACTTTATTGGTTATTCTTCTGCCCCTTCCTGCGGTCAGTCTTCCCAATCTCAATTCTATCCCTCACTGGTCTCCCACACTCTCTCCTCAATCTGTTCATACCGCCGTCTCACCTCAGTCTCTACATACACTTTGTCTCTCTTTGACTCTCCCCACTCTCTCCCCACTTCCCTCTTTCTGCCAATCTATTCTTTCCCTCATGCTCTATCCACCTCCGCCTCCCCTCCTCCTTCCTCCCCTCTCAATGATCCACGCTCCCTTCCTCCCTGCTCGTCGTTCTCAGTGTCCCTCAATTATCTTTCTCACTCTACTCCCCTCACCTCTCGGTCTTGCTCTAGATGTCCCTCCTCTCCGTCCTCCCCTACGTCTAGGCCAATTCCTCACTTATTTGTCGATCCCACCATCCAACCGGACCATAGTTTTATCACCGTACAGCAGCTGTTTGGAAAACTCAGCTCAGTGTTCATGATGGTCACACGGGATGACCCAGAAATTTCCCAGAACACACATATTCCATTGCCACAGAGGAACAGTGACCGACCTGTACAGTACACAGCTCTAGAACAGGGTGTCGGCTTCAGATGATACACAAAGTAATCGGAGCAGTTTTTCAACTGGATCTCCCGGCTCCAGTAACAGCTGTCTTCATTCCAGGTGAAACAGACGGTCCTGGTCACCACCCCTTCTGTCACGTTGGGATGGCTACCTGGAATAACGTTTATAAACATTATGAAATATCCCGGCCCCACAGTACGCCAGGGTGTGTGATACGGGACCCAGTGAAAAAGCAGACCCGCTCAACTACCTCTCCCCACCCCACCCTGCCCACAGCAGCAACGGCTCATGGGCAGGAGGGTAGTCCGAGGGACTGTGCCTATACCTCTCAGGGAGTTTGGGTTCAGTGTCTGTGTTTGAAGTTATCCAAGTGTTCGGACTGAGCTTCCGCAAAATCAACCAACCCCCATAGATGATTCTACCCCTAATCTTACCGTATAACCAGCCCGGGATCACCCCGGAGCAGCGATCCTCTGGAAAGACTGTCTCGGGCATCGTCCATCCTCCTGAACTGAAACAGTAATCAGAGAGTCAGACCGTGATCTGAGGGAGTTTGCTCAAAATTTTAGCAGTTGGTTCTATGACATAGTGTGCATCTGCAATGCAACTCTGATATGTGTCTATTACAGATATCAATTAAATACAGAAATTCCATGAAAAAAAAATCATCAACTTCACTCCGGCCCGAAAAATTAAAGAAGCAAAGCTCGCAGACCACGCGCTGCCAACCTCCCGGAGAGCTTAAAAAACAAACATCAAACAAACAAACAAACAAACAAACTGCTAATGTAACATTCACTGACAAATGATTCGCAGAAAAGAACAGCGACACTAGCACCCATCCCCTAACGAAATAAGCAGATCACCAACCCACCAATCGTCTACAAGGAACACGCCGTAATACTGAAGGAAATCGATATAAAGTACAGTCCAACAATCGCTTATATCTTAGAATATAGGAAACGTCTTTTTATGTGCATACAAAGAGTGCAGTAGCACAAACGCAGTCCTTTCGTAATCAGAGATCACAGAACCGGGTCCGAATGTCGCCAACCTGCGGCCAAAGCCCACCGGCTCAGGCACGAACATACTAATCCGGCCTCTGACCGTCTCCATTGGGAGCCTTCACTGACTCCCTCCGCTTTCACCTCGATGCTTCAATCGTCCTCTGCTCTTAGAGATATAATTCTTCATGACCCATTCTTATCTCTGGTCTGTTCCATGAGTCAGCCTGTGTCCTCAGACACTTTTCCCACCCCCATCTCTGTTATCTGCCAGTCAGTTCTCCAAACGCAGCGTAGCGCTGGGGCCTACGATCCAGTTTCAAATAGCACGTCTCAGGCACTCAGACAGAGAGATGGGAAAATGGATTCACCCTGTCCTTTCCCCGTTTCTGGTCAATGACCCACCAATCCGCTGAACTCCCTCTCAATTGTACACGCCCCGTATTTCTGAGCCCAAGAGGTTGGGATCTACCCTCCTCATGTATTTACTCCCCAACGCATTGTCGTCACTGATAATGCCGGTCTCTCTGCATTCCCCATTCACACGCACGTTTTTCCTTTGTTTGCATTTCCCTTCAGTGTGCAGTTTCTCAGTGATCATCACCTCACAGTACCTGTGAAATCTGTACCATCCCTCTGTAAGATTTCCATCACCCATCCATTGTCCGTTGGTGCAATCAGTTTGGAAGCAATTTGTGCTCCTCCACGGCTGATCCAGGACGGTGTAGTTTACACACGGATCATCGAGTGTGCAGCTAGCAGCTGAGGGATAGAATAATATTAGTGTTAATCTGAAATTCAGCTCAGGTCCCCTTTACTCTCTGACCAATAACGACATCCCTTAACTCAGTAAACACAAAGTACACTGCAGATGCTGTGGTCAGATCAACACGTAGAAACAAGCTGGAGGTACTCAGCAGCTCGGGAAGCTTCTGTGGAAAGGAGCAGTCAACGTTGCGGGCCGAGATCTTTCATCAGGACTGAAGGGGTGGGTAGGGGTCCTATAAACCATACTACACATAGTGCTTTCCCCTTACATTCCTTCTTCACCTTTCCTGCTTAATCCCTCCCTGCTTCCCCTTCCCAACCCTTGATCTTTCCTCTGATTGTTTTTTCACCTGGCACCTACCCGCCTTCTCCTTCCCACCCACCCCACCCCCGCACCTCTTTATAGGGCTCCAAATCCCCTCCTTCTTCAGTCCTGACGAAAGGACTCGGCCCAAAACATTGACAGCTCGTTTCCACAGATGCTGCTCCACTTGCTGAGTTCCTCCAGCTTGTTTGTACGTGTTGATCCCTTAGCTCAGAATCATTGCCCTCCCACTTGTAACAACAAAGATGGCCTGAAACCCGTCAGGACAATGACACTTTCAGGGGACCAGTCCCACACCCCACCGCTTCAACTCCATACACTTCCACAGCTTGTTTCCTCTGACTCCTGTCATTGAGGTGAATGGATCCGAATAAGCGGCACACGGTCACAGTGGGAACTCGTAAACTCCTCACAGAGAGAGTGGGGGGGGGGGGTCCGGATCTAACGTGAGGGATGGAACCGAATAGAACATGCAACATTGAGGAGAACAGCGCGGAAACAGGCCATTCGGCCCACAATGTTGATCCAAACCAGCGAGAAACAAATCTGAAACACCCGAAGGCCGATTGCCCCTACTTGCACCATGTCAACATCCCTCCACCTTCCTCACATCCATGTGCCCATTCAAACGTCCCTCATATGTTTGCCTCTCCCATCATGCCAGGCAGCATCTTCCAGCTATCCCAGGTTCACTTATCTTACCATCCCTGTCCTTCCTTCTAACAAGTAGATATCTATCCTGTACTCTGTGCAACTATTCATTGAACACCCTTTACGTCTGATATGGATTTGTCAGATAAAAAAGGTTTTCCCAATGAATTCATCGTAGTCGTGCCTTAGCACCTCCTATTCTGTTTCTACTTGCATTTAAAACGCTCCCATAAGGAGCATGCCTCCTCTTGCCTAAAGCTATCCTGAAAGTTAAGGATTTGTGGTCACTGTTCCGTAACTGTTCACGCACTGAAAGGTCAGTCAATTGACCAGGCTCATTACCCTACAGCAGCTGTCTTTTAGCCCCTCTTCTCGATGGACCATGATTTAACAGACCCTCATACACAGACTTCTCAAATTCTGCTCCATCTAATTTCCACTGCACTAAGAATGACCCACATATATTAGGGGATTTGAAAAGCCCCACGTCCACATCCCTATTATTTTTAAACATTTCCATAATCTAGCTGAATATCCATTCCGCAATATCCTGATGGCGATCAGGGGGTCTATACTACAATCCATTCAGTGTGATTGTACCGTTCCTATTCCTGACTTCTACACAAATCAACTCAGTATGATCCCTCCCTTATGTCTCACCAGGGTGCAGTGGTGATACTGTCCCTGATACGTAGTGCAACCGTGCCTTCCCCTTCAAACCCCTCTCCAGCCCCTTCAACACCACCTCCTTTACGCTCTCTGTTCAGGTACTGATCTACAATCTACGTTAATTAGAGCACCATTTAGAACAGTGATGCCGTAAAACATTTTCACCCAGAGGGTGGTGGATATGTGGAATGCTCTGCCCCAGAAGGCTTAGGCTCTGGATGCTTTCAAGAGAGAGTTAGATAGAGCTCTTATAGATAGCGGGGTCAAGGGATATGGGGAGAAGGCCGGAACGGTGTCCTGATTCTGGATGGTCAACATTGATCACAGCGAAAGGCGGTGCTGGCAAGAAGGGCCGAATCACCTACTCCTGCACCTATTGTCAACTGTCTATTGTCTATGACCTTGTCCGATCATACTCCAGGAAATAAAATATGCACACTTCAAGTTATCCGACCAATCATACCTGACATGTTGAATTTGCTTTTCATTACATTCCCTGATAGGTACCTTCTGGTCCGATCCTTTCCTTACCCGACCTGGACATCCGGATCCAGGCCACCTACAGATCTGTTTGAAAGTCACAGATAGCTTCCCGACCAGGATACTGTTCCCATTCCAGCTGAGGAGCAATCCGTCCTTCTTGTGCAGGCCATCCCTTCCCCTGAAAAGTTTACAATGATCCTAGAACAGGAAACCTGGTCCCCCTGCACCATGTTCTCAGCCGTTCATTCATCCGGGCGGTCATACCATTGCTAATTGTCCTGGCCTGTGGCACTCTGAGAAAAAAGGAGATTACTATCCTCGAGGTCCTTCCCTTCAACCTCTGTGCTAAATATATATACCCACTGTGTTGGAACTCTTGCCGTTTTTTTTTACCTATGTCATGGGTGCCAATGTGTGCCAGTACTTCTTGCTCCTAACCCTCACCCTTCGGAGTATCATGCACCCGCTCTGATGCACTATGGACCCTCGCAATACAACAGCCTGGTGTCTTATTTACACCCACAGAATCTGCTACCTGTCCCCCTGACTATCGAGCCCCGTGAAACACCGCACTGCCATACCTTTGCCTTCCCTTCTCAGAGAGCGGAGGTCAGTCAAGATGGCGCTAAACGGCTACTCCTTTGTTTGCATATTCGGAAACTGCTCTGTTTTCATCTGTATCATCTCTACTTTTTCCCTTTCAGGGTTTTTTTTAAAGATCCTGACCTGGAGTCACACTCTGACGTCGGTTCTTTCCGGGAATGGGACTGGCTGTCGGGGTGTTACGACTGGCCTTTATCCGACATGAAAAGGGCTGGCCCGAAGAGTTCGTCTCGCCTTTGCTGGACTAGAATCTCGGGGCTCTGTCGGACTAGGATTTCGGGACTTTTGAGGCCGGCGAATCGAAGTCGGTGTTTCGGACGGTCATGTCGTGAGAACTGGAGCATCTTCAGCTGTGTGCCCGGAGTCCTGAGTTCTTGTGTCTCCTCTCGCTCTAAAACGGCAACATCTCTTTCTCCCTTATTTGGCAGAGAGAGAACCTGTGTCATGTCGAATACCGGGTGAACGCGCGATCTTTGGTTTATGCAAGTCTTGTTTTTGCTGTTGCTTTTGCTGCACGCTTGACGACTCAGTGGCAATTGCCGATGTTTTTTTTCTGCTGGTGGGCGCAGAGCGGATCATTGCTTGCCGCCGGTTCTGCGCGGGAAGTGGGGGAGCTGGGGGTTGGTGGTAGTTTGGTGTTCCCACTCTTAACTGTCATTCATTCTTTGGGGCACTTCTCTGTTTGCGAAGAGAATGCAGTTCAAGAAGTATATAGTATTTATTAAATGTACCTTTGAAATATTTTAAACCTTGTAAACTTTCTGAGTCTCATGTCAAATGTTAGTCCATTTGCTGAGTCCCTCCATCATTTTGTGCCAGATTCCCTGAACCAAAACCCGACCGTTTTTGGCATGAGAGGAAAACCAGGCAAACTGTGGGAGGCCACATAGTCGCAGGGGGACCATATAAGCGCCATGAGGTCAGATTTGAACTGGGTCACTAGAACTGCCTTTGGTCCTACTTTAAACTGTGCCGAGCAGCACTGAAGCCTCAGTTCCCCAGGTTTATCCATTCGCCTGGCCGAGCGCTCGCTAGGTCTGTTACAGTCACTGACTGGCTCCTGTCACGTCTTTGCCCCACGGCGACGCTCGCTTTTGTAACATCACCCTACTCCGCCCCGAGATCATCCCATCTCTCACGGAAATCTCAGCCGCCTCCCACACCTGCCACACCTCTCCACAAACACCGCGGTTGTTCCTAAAGTCGCATAAAACCCAACTTTGCTTTCACATCCCAACATACTCAATACATCCTCCAAGGGTAACCACCTGCAACTCTTACACTCCCTCCAACCCCGTGCTCTCGGAAGGTAATCACTGCATTTCCAGCCGTTCCTTCTCCTCAGACGTCAAGCCTGAAAATCTCTGCTGAAGTATCTCTGCCCCCGATCTCCAACCACTCCCGATTGTTGTACCAAACCGGGTATCTGGATGTTTCTGATCAGCGGCTCTAATGCCATGTATCCCGCAGTCAAATTGGATTCATAGTGCTCCCCTGGTCCCTTCAATACTTTCCCCCATTAAACTCAGACCGCCTCCGCCCATCTACAGAAACAATAAATAACATCTACTTCATCTGATTGTAAACTGCACACAGATTGTCCCGACAAGTCTCGACTCACCTACATAACCCAGGATCAGCAGCAGAACCGTCAGCTCAGCCAGTGACATTCTGGAAATGAAAAGTAGGAATTAACGCAGAAATAACACGCTAGGGCTGAGGACAATGTGGTCATGGGTCTGGGGAGTGAGGATGGAAAGGTATACCCACCTGTAGTTTGATAGATGCATTAGTCTCTCACTGCAATCACGCCGACAGAGGGGGAAGCATATATTTGCTTTACTTCACTGAGACCCATGGATATAGATGAAAATTTCCTCGTTGAAACACCATAGACAATGGTAGGATCTCCTTTGCACCTTCATTGAGACCCCAAGGACAGAGGTGGGACTTCTTTTACTGGGAGCCCACGGACAGTGGTGAGATCTCCTTTTCTCTTTCAGTAGAACCACACAGACCGCGTGAGATCTCCATCAATGAGACCAAACAGACAGAGGTAAGACCAATCACTGAGATGCCATGAACAAGAGGCAACATCTCCAGCTTTCAATCACTGAGACTATGGACGGAGCTGAGATTTCCACGACTGCTACCCCACAGAAAAACAAACAACATGAGATATCATTCAGGGAGACCCAACAAATGTAGGTGTCATATCACTCACTGCGACCACAAAGACAGTGGGGGGGAGTAGACACAAGATAAACGGCCACCCACATCGGTAGTGTTTCAGTATGTGGAGTAATGGGAGTGGACCGTGTGCAGGGTCTATAATGGTGAATAAATTTAGAGAAGGTATTATGATATATGCAAGGTTTGTTTGTACCTAGTCAAATCTTCCTTTATCCAGTCCAAATTTTTCCTAAATGTCACTCTACACGCACTTACGACTTCTGTTGAAAGCTTGTTGCACTCACAAGAACCTCTGAGTGAATCGCCCCCCCCCCCCATCATCAGATTCCTTTTAACAATTTTATCTTCCCGCTCAGTGAGAATCCATAGACAGTACGATGTCCCTCATGACCTCACAGAAGGAGATGAGATCTCACTCACAGAGATCTTTCAGAGGTCAGATCACCAAGATAAGTTAGATATGGCCCTTGTGGCTAAAAGGATCAGGTGGTATGGAGAGAAAGCAGTTACAGGGTTCTGTGTTGGATGATCAGCCATGATCATACTGAATGGCGGTGCAGGCTCGAAGGGCCGAATGGCCTACTCCTGCACCTATTTTCTATGTTTCTATGTTTCCAGCGGGTCTACTGGGACCACACATACATGAGATTTCAATGACTGAGTCCCTGGACAGAGGTGTGAAATCACTTCCTGAAACCTCACAGGTAAATGAGGAGTTCCATCCATCTTACTTGCAGACCCTTTGTCTCTCTGTACCTCCCATGCCCATTCTCCTCCTCTCTCTCTCTCTCTCTCTCTCTCTCTCTCTCTCTCTCTCTCTCTCTCTCTCTCTCTCTCTCTCTCTCTCTCTCTCTCTCTCTCTCTCTCTCTCTCTCTCTCTCTCTCTCTCTCTCTCTCTCTCTCTCTCTCTCTCTCTCTCTCTCTCTCTCTCTCTCTCTCTCTGTCTCTCTTCTTTTTTACTGGTTAGACCAGATACGTGGATGTGTGCTCACTTGTGACTCCCAGTCAGGTGATGGAGTGCGACCTGGAAGGAAATAGGGCCACCTACCACCTTTTGACTCTCTGCTGTAAACGGTGTAAGATGAAGCGACACGACACTGACTACTTTGCGTATCAGCTTATCGAATCAGTGAACCTGGAGCTGAATGGCGGAACGTTCGTGTAAAAATAATCCAATGCAAATAAACACCATTTATCCTGAGGCTCTGTAGTGAAGAGCCTTTTGTTCTCAGTCAGTGAGCTTCCTCTAACAACCACGGGTTCTGTGATAATCAAATGAGCCGGAATTAACACAGGTTTTGGAGAGAAAATAGTCACAGAATTAGATTTGTCAGGTTTATAATGGATCAGAATGTTCGATTGGATGTGTATATCGTCAGTGGTGGAGAGCACACATTAGCAGGAGTCGATACAACATAAACCCCTGGTCAGGTTGGCAATGCTTCAGTACTGGAGTAATGGGTGTGTTTCGTGTGCAGGGTCGACAATGGTTAAGGAATTTAGAGAAAATATTATGAAAAATGGGAAGATATTTGTACAGAGATGCAAGCATGTAATCACACTGGCCCACCACAGAGTGTTTACCTTAGATTGCAGGAAGGGACACCAGTAGTAGGGAAGGCAAATGAACATGGACATTTATGGTATGGGGGTGCTGGTCAGAGAGTGATGGAGTACCACAGCACAGAAAAAAAGAACTACCACCCGTCAAGTCCATGACAGCATAGTCCAATTTCTCTGCATCCAGACCATCGTCCTCCATACCTCATGATCCATGATCTCTTATCTCATCCAGCTGTCCAAACTTTCCCTATATTTCTCTGTTGGACGTGCATCTAGGACTTCTGTCGGTAGCACGTTCCACTCACAGGAACCTCTGAGTGAAATTACTTCTCAGATTGCTCTTAAATATGTTATACTTCACACTAAGCACATCAGCGAATAAATTCCTAATGCAGTCAAACCGTCTCTGTAGCTCCGATCCTGAAGTACCGACAACACTCTTGTAAATCTTGTCTGCATTCCTTCAAGTTTATTGATATCTTCTCTATCAGTACTCATTACTTTGAAATGAACTTCACTAACATCTTTTTCTATAATTTCAACAGACCTACAACTCCTGCATTCAATGCCCTGATTTATAAAGGCCCATGTACTCAGGCTCTCCTTACAGCTGTATATCAACCCGTGACGCTGATTTCAAGGAAATATTGATCTGTATTTCCAGGTACAGCAAACATTCACTGTTGCATTGTGTGTTTCCCTCCCAAAATTGCAATATCCCACCCTCAGCGGCAATTAATTCAGTCTGTCCACTTTCAGTCCATTTTCTCATTTGGTCCATTTAACACTGCAAGCATTAATAGTCTTCTGCACTGTCCATTTCCCCTTACCCCCACAATTTCGTAGTCAGTGGAAAATTTTGCTGATCCAGTTTAAAGAAGACTAAGGGTAAGTCTAGGTAATTTATCAGTGAAGGGTATGTTTGGCACAGGGTTGTGGGCCGAAAGGCCTGCAGTGTGCAATAGGTTTTCTGTGCTTCTGTGTTTCTTTTACAAACAATGGATCTCAGCACTGAGCTCCGCTGACACCACTAATCACAGGCCTATTGTTTGTGACCCGAGTACCTACTACCACTTTCAGGCCTCTGTCCATGCAGAAGGTTGCTTACAGACTTGTTAAATTCCAGGTAAACAATGTCAAACACAATGTGGTTGTGTAATGCACCCAGATTTGGGGTGTTGTGAAGCATGAGGTAGAATATTATGAGAACCTCTCAGTAAAGACTCCCTCCCCCCCTCTCCAGCTTTCATTTAAATATGTTATATTCCCCGCTAATCATAGCAGTTAACAAATTCCAGATGTTTTCAAATGTTCACTGTCCTCAAGTTCCTTACTGCAAACCCAAAGAAAGAGATGAGACCTACCTCAGTGAGAACCCACAGGCAGTATGATAACCCTCACTGACCTCACAGAAGGAGTGATATCTCACAGACCAAGATCTGAGAGAAAGCAGATCTCCCTCTCTCCCTTACTGGGATCCCACTGATAGGGAGAACTCCCTCAGTGAGATTCCATAAACATTGATGAGGTCTCCATCAATAACCCACAAACACAAGTAAGATCTCCGTTAAGGAAACTAAAGGCGCTAGGGCTTTAATCTCTGGAGAGAAGGAGGATGAGAGGAGACATGATAGAGGTGTACAAGATATTAAGAGGAATAGATAGAGAGGACAGCCAGCGCCTCTTCCCCAGAGCACCACTGCTCAATACAAGAGGACATAGCTTTAAGGTAATGGGTGGGAAGTTGAAGGGGAATATTAGATTTTATAGAATGTTACCTGTGTTACGGCACCTAAGTTACAGAGGAGGGTTGAACAAGTTAGGTTTTTATTCTTTGGAGTGTAGAAGGCTGAGAGGGTTCATGATAGAGGTATTTATAATTATGAGTGGGATAGATAGAGTTGACGTGGATAGGCTTTTTTCATTGAGAGTAGGGTAGATTCAAACAAGAGGACAAAAGTTTGGGGACAAAACTTTAAGGGTAGCACGAGAGGGAATTTTTTTTACTCAGAGAGTGGTATCTGTGTGGAACGAGCTTACTGTAGAAGTGGTAGAGGTAGGTTCAATATTGTCATAAAAAAATTGGACAGGTATATGGACAGGAAAGGAATGGAGAATTATGGGCTGAGTGCAGGTCGGTGGGACTAGGTGAGAGTAAGCGTTCGGCACGGACTAGAAGGGCGGAGATGGACTGTTTCGGTGCTGTAATTGTTATATGGTTATATGGGAGATTTTTAACTCAGAGTGAGGTTTGTGTGTGGAGTGCACTGCCTGAGTCAGTGGTGGAGGCAGATACATTACTAAAATTTAAGAAACGACGTGATAAGAATATGGAAAAACTTAAGGTGGGGGTGGTTATATGGGAGGCAGGTTTTAAGAGTCGGCACTGTGCTCTACTGTTCGATGTTGTATGTTGTATGAAACCACACTGACAGAGACAGTCTACAGATGGAGTGAAATCTCCTTCTCCCCTTCACTGTGATCACAACTACATGAGATTTCCTTGACTGAGACGACAGACAGAGCTGATAAATCACTCCCTGAAACCTCACCGATTGATAGGAGCTCCATTTATTTTACTTACAGACGGTTTGTCTCTCTCTACCTCGCACGTCCATTCCCCCTCCCCGCCCAGCACAGCGCGCGCGCGCGCGCGCACACACACACACACACACACACAACGATAACAACAACAAAACAAATGCACAGGATCAATCAGATACGCGGATGTCTACTCACTTGTGACTACCGGTGAGGTGATTGTGTACGACTTGGAAGGAGATAAGACCAACTACGACTTTTTCTCTCTCTGCTGTGAGCAGTGTTAAGTTAGGCGACACGTCCCTGACTACCTTCCGCGTCAGGATCTCAAATCAATGAATCTGCAGCTGGTCGGCGGAACTATTTATGTATTATTGTAAAAAAATTATGCAATGCAAATAAGCACCTTTTATCCTGAGGCTTTGTAATGAGGAGCCTATTGTTTTCAGTCAGGGAGCTTCCTCTAACAACCACGGGTTCAGTGATAAGCAAATGAACAGGAATGATCAGCGGTTCAGGGTAGCAAATAGTCACATGACTACTGTGTCAGGTTTATAATGGGCCAGAATGGTGGCGTGGAATGTGTATATTGTCTGCGATATACAGCACGTACTAGCAGGTGGAGACGCTGCATGAATTCCCAGTCAAGTTAGCAAAGGGACTGCACTGGAATAATGGGAGGGTAAAGTGTACAGGGTCTATAATGGAGAAGGAATTCAGGTAAAATATCTTGAAATATGCAAAGGTGTTTGTCCACTGATGCAAGCATGTATTCTCACTGGTCCATTTGGGGTGTTTATCTAAAAACTGCGGAAGGGTCAGCAGTAGTTAGGGAGGCAAATGGCACATTGGTATTTATCGTATGGGAAGTGTTGGCAGAGAGTTATGGAGCACTACAGCATACAGGAACTTCAGCCTACCATGCCAGCCTACCTTTCTGCCTTGTCCCATCCCCCTGCACCCAGACCATAGCCCTCCATACATCATTGACCCAATATCTCTCATCTCATCCAACTGTCCAAGCTTTCCCCAATGTCATTATTGAACGTACATGTACGACTTCCGTTAGTAGCTTGCTCCACTCATAGGAAAGTTTCACCTCTGATTCCTCTTAGTTAATCTTATCCTTTCCACCGAACACACCAGTGAATACATTCCTAATCTGGGCAAACAGTCCCTGCAGCTCAGGTCGTCAGGAACGGACAAACCTCCTGTATATTTTGTCTGCATTCTTCCAAGCTTATGGATATCTTCATTATCGGTAGGTGAACCAGAACTTCACGCATAACTTTCACTGACATATTTTATAATGTCAACATAACATCCCAACTCCTGCACTCAATGCCGTGATTTATAAAGGACCATGTACCTAAAGCTCTCTTTACAACTTCATCTACCTGTGACGCTGATTTCAAGGGAATGTGGTTCTGTATATTGCAGAAACGCCTAACATTCACTGTCTTACCGTGTTTTGTCCACCAAATTGCAACACCTTACACTCACCGGCAAAGAATTCGATCCAGCCCTTTTCAATCCATGGTGCAGATACGACTGGCAGTATTAGTAGACTCCCTCTGTGCAGGAGCCCTCATGTTACCCTTAAACGTTTCACATTAATCGACTTCCTCGCCGTCCATTCCACTCACAATCTTGTAGTCATAGGCAAATTTGCTGATCTAGTATTCTACGTTATCATCCGAATTCTTGTTACAGCCGACAGACAACGGACACAGCACTGATCTCCGTTGATACCACTAGCCACAGGCCTATAGTTTGCGAGCTGCCTACCTACTACCTCTCTCTGGCTTTTCCCACCCAGTCTATGTTGAATCGAATGGACTCCTTCAACCTGAATGCCTAGCGAATTAAAGTTCTGACCAATCTTCTATGTGGTTGCTTGCATAAAAACTTATTAAAGTCCAGGTAAACAATGTCAAACACAATGTGGTTAACTTGAGCAGCAAATTTGTGTAATAAATCCAGTTTGGTCGTGCCGTGTGTGGGTATAAAAATATCATTGTTTGCAGCGGATTTGGTACAGCTGGAGAATTGGGCTGAAAAACGTGATGGAGAGTACATTGACTGTTAGCATCTTTGCCTATGATGGAGACAACAATTTCTAAAATAATGCAGCCGACGCAGCCCATTCCATTACGGGAAAGACCCTCCCTAGCATTGAGCACGTCTCTATGGAGCGTTGTCACAGGAAGCAGCATCCGTTATCAAGGACATCCAGCATCCAGGCCATGGTTTCTGCTCACTGCTGCCATTAACAAGAAGGTACAGGATCGTTAGTACTCACGATCATGATCAGGAACGCTTTTTACCACTCAACTAATAAGATCTTGAACTAGAGGCTATAAATCTACTCGACACATAACTGAACTATACATCTCATGATCTCAATACTGATTACTTAGTTAAGTGTTTATTATCTTTATTATTATTATTATTATTATTATTATTATTATTATTATTATTATTATTATTATTATTATTATTATTATTATTTTTATTATTATTATTATTATTATTATTATTATTATTATTAATTGATTTTTCTCTTTGTGCATTTGCATGTTTTATTGTCTGGTGCACCCAGTGTGGCCTATTATATATTGGTGAGACCCGACGCACACTGGGAGTCCGTTTCGCTGAGCACCAACGCTCGGTCCGCCAGAGAAAACAGGATCTCCCAGTGGACACACTTTTTAATTCCACGTCCCATTCCCAGTCTGATATGTCTATACATGGCCTCCTCTACTGTTAAAATGAATCCAAATTCAGGTTGGAGGAACAACTTCTTATATACCGGCTGTGTAGCCTCCAACCTGATGGCATGAACATTGACTTCTCTAACTTCCGTTAATGCCACTCCTCCCCTTCTTACACCATCCATGATATTTTTAGATTCCCCCCTTCCTTTTTCCCTCTCTTTCTGCCCATCTCTCTGTCTGTTATCCATCTCCCTCTGTTGCTTCCCCCTCCCCTTTCTTTCTCCCGAGGCCTCCCGTCCCACGATCCTTTCCCTTCTCCAGCTGTGTATCTGTTTCGCCAATCATCTTTCCAGCTCGTAGCTTCATCCCACCCCCTGCTTCTCCTATCATTTCGCTTTTCCCCCTCTCCCTACTACTTTCAAATCTCTTACTATCTTTCCTTTCAGTTTGTTCTCACGAAGGGTCTCGGGCCGAAACGTCGACAGTGCTTCTCCTTATAGATGCTGCCTGGCCTGCTGTGTTCCACCAGCAAATTGTGTGTGTGTTGTCTGCACCCTCCCTATCGGTTCTACAGCCTTCCTGTAGTGAGATGACCCGAACTGAGCACAATATTCCAAGTGGGGTCTCACCATGGTCCTATATAGCATTAACATTACCTCTCGGCACTTAAACTCAATCCCAGGTTTGATGAAGGCCAATGACTTCTTAAGCACTGAGTCAAGCTGAACAACTGCTTTGACTGTCCTATGGATTCCAACCTGAAGATCCCTCTGATCCTCCACAGTGCCAAGAGCCTCATCATTAATACTATAATCAGCGATCAGATTTGACCTACAAAAGTCAGCCACCTCATACTTAGCTGGTTGGAATTCCATCTACCACTTCTCAGCCTAGTGTTGCATCTTATTGATTTACCGCTGTAACCTCTGACAGCCCTCCACACCATCCACAACACTCACAACCTTTGTGTCATCAGCCAATTTATTAACCTATCCCTGCTCTTCCTTTTCCAGATCATTTATGAAAACACAAAGAGTAGGGATCCTAGAATAGATCGCTGAGGCACACCACTGGTGATCGACCACCATATAGAATATGACCCGTCTACAACCACACTTTGCCTTCTGAATCCACAAAACAATGTCCCCTTGGAAACCATGCCTCCTTACTTTTTCAATAAGCTTTGCATGGGGTATCTTATGAAAGACTCTGCTGAAATCCATTCACTGCATCTACTGATCTACTTCTCTGAATGTGTTTAGTCACATCCACAAAATAATCAATCAGGGTTCTATTGTGATTTTATTTCTATTTACGGTGTGAGTCCACAAGAAAATTAATCTCTGTGTTTTACATGGTGACATGCAAGGTATTTATAATGAACTTTGAATTTTGAACTCCGAACTGCTTAGAATCGACCTGCTTAGACCTGACTTGTATCTCCCTTTTGTTTACCAGGTCCTAAGTATCTCTCGATCCAAAGTTCCCTGAACCTGTTAGCTTTCCCTATTATTCTCAGATGAACATACACTCAATATTCCACTTCTGATATCCTCCTATTGCCAAGTGTCTCTTACTTAACCGTATCCACATGCAGCAGATCCCTTCTGATTCCATCAAATGTATATTTACTCCAGTTTAGAAACTCAATCTGAGGACAGGTCTTATCCTCCTACGTAGCTGTCTTGAAATAAATAGAAATGTGATCACTGGATTCACACAGAGACATAATTTTGCTGTCTGGTCTGTCTCATTCCCAAAGTGGAGATCAAGTAGCACGCTCTGTCGAGTTGGAAGTTTTCATATTGATGAAGAAAACTTTCCTGACCACATTGGACAAACAATATCCAAACCCTCCCAACCTGCAGTTGGGAGTCTAAATAATCAGGTCCTTTCACTTTGTGAACATCGATGACATGTTCATCTATGAGAGTTTCATGCTACATGCGCAGATTAACACCTCACAAATGGACACTCTGCTGTCGCTGGCTACAATCTTCCGTAAATCTGCTTTGAAAACACCCTTGGTTTTAGCTTCACCAATTCTAACAGTGATATTTCATGACATCCATTCTTGTCATTCAAATGTCCTTGTTAACCATTCTGATACTTTTCATAGTTACTGTATTTATCTCACTCTGCCTGTGAAATATCTTCTTTCTTCATTTTACCCAACCCTCAAAATTTCCCTCATCATCTCGTGTTCCTTGATCTTGTTACCTTTGGCTCTTGCACTAATGGGGACATGACAGTTATGGCTTGTGTTATTTTTCGGTAAAACATAGTGGTTGAATTAGACAATTCGGGCCATCGAGTATGCTCTGCCATAATGCATGCCTTCTCCCGGTAACCTTCAATACCCTTACAAATCAATAACCTATTAATCTCTGCTGTAAATATACCCAATGACATAGCCTTCATAGCTTCAAAGGGCAATGAATTCCACATATTCACCACTCTCTGGTAAAATAAATTTCTGATCACTGTTCTAAAGGGATGTTCTTCTATTCTGAGGACCGTCTGATTTTAGTGACCCCGATTGTATGATACATCGCCTCCACATCCACTCAATCTCTGTTTTAATATGTAACTGGCTTTAATGAGATCCCCAATCATTTTTACAAGCTCCAGTGACGATAGATCCAGAGCTATCAAAGGCTCCTCCCTTTCATTAACGAAATCATTCCCATGAACTTTCTCTGGACCCTTTCCCATATCAGCAGATCCTTTCTCAGGTCAGGGTCCCCAAACTACCTGCTATATTGCGAATGTAATCGAACAAATGTCACATAAAGCCTCAACATTACAACCTTCCTTTGATATTCTACTCCTCTCGAATAAAATGTAAATATTGCATTTGCTTTCCTTACAACTTATTTAACTGGCAAGATAATCATGAGGAATCCAGCTTCCTTTGCGGCCCTGGACAAATCTGCTCGCCACAGTTCCCGAAGAGACATTGGATTGCATAGTAGGGGAAGGATATCTAAAGGAGCAAGTGGAGGCGGTCGGGACGTTCCGCATGCCATAGTTCCTGAGGAGATTTTGTATTGTGCATAAATAGGCACTTGCAAACGATATAGAACATTATGTTTAAGCGAACTCGCCATTCTGTGTGTGGCCCAGTACTGGAGTTAGGAGAGAAGGTGTGAAGATTTTGTCATCCCGCTGCAAGGGAGCTTTGATTTTACACTGGAGTTGCGGGTGTCAGTTGAAAACATGAGTGATGGAACAGATCGTAGAGTGGTTGCGGGGAATGATGTTGTGGTGCCTGCATACAGAGTCAGAACTGAAAAGTTGAGCCCAGCGAGACGAATATTCTGAGTTGTGTGTGTTTCAATGTGTATTTTAATGCAAGGAGTATTGGCAGAGAGACTGGTGTGGTCACCATGTGGAATCATGACTCTATTGAGACATGGTTGCAGTAGGAACTGATACTCCACTATCGGCTCAAAGTTCCAGGGATACACTGTTTCCGACATGACAGAACAAGGGTGTACGATTCTTGATCTCCTGTTGGGGAATGAGACGCTGCAGGTCATGTTTGATTACGGGAACGAGTTTGTTAATTCGAAACTCTACCCACAGCAGAAAGTTTGCAAAGTACTAGGTGGATGCTAACCCAGAATCTGTCGCCTCGAAGTTCCAGTCTTCAGTTTAAAGGCAATTAAGGTGCACATTGTTCTGCTCCTCGGTTGACGTTCCAAATCATCTACGAGAGTTTCATGCTACATGCACAGATTGACACCTCACTAATGGACAATCCGCTGTCGCTGGCTAGAACTTCCCCCAAATCTGATTTGAAAACACCCTTGGTTTTACCTTCACCAATTCTAACAATGATATTTCATGACATCCATCCCTGTCATTCAAATGTTAAACATTCTGATACTTTTCATACTTACTGTATTTATCTCACTCTGCCGGTGAAACATCTCCTTTCTTCGTTTTACCCAACCCTCAAAATTTCCCTCAACATCTCGTGTTCCGTGATCTTGTTACCTTTGGCTCGTACACTAATGGGGACATGATAGTTTTTCGGTAAAACATAGTAGCTGAATTAGAGCATTCGGGGCCATCTTGTCTGCTGTGCCATAATGCATGCCTCTCCCGGTAACCTTCAATACCATTACAAATCAATAACCTATTAATCTCTGCTGTAAATATACCCAATGATTTAGCATTTCTGATCACTGTTCTAAAGCGATATTCTTCTATTCTGAGGACCATCTGATTCTAGTGACCCCCATTATATGATACATCCACTCCAAGCCCAATCATTTTTACAAACTCCAGTGAGGACAGATCCAGAGCTATCAAAAGCTTCTCCATTTCATTAACGAAATCATTCCCATGAACCTTCTCTGGACCCTTTCCAATATCAACATATCCTTTCTTGGATCAGTGTCAACAAACTACCTGCAATATTGCGAATGTAGTCGAACAAATGTCACACAAAGCCTCAGCATTACATCTTTCCTTTGATATTCTACTCCTCTCGAATTAAATGCAAATATTTCAGTTGCTTTCCGTACAACTTATTTAACTGGCAAATTAATCATGAGGAATCCAGCTTCCTTTGCTGCTCTGAACAAATCTGTTCGCCATAGTTGCCGAAGAGACATTGGATTGCATAGGGATATCTAAAGGAGCAAGTGGAGGCGGTCGGGACGTTCCGTATGCCATAGTTCCTGAGGAGATTTTGGATTGTGCATAAATAGGCACTTGTAACGGATATATAACATTATTTTAAAGCGAACTCGCCATTCTGTGTGTGGCCCAGTGCTGGAGTTAGGAGAGAAGGGGTGAATATTTTGTCATCCCACTGCAAGGGAGCCTTGATTTGAAACTGGAGTTGCGGGTGTCAGTTGAAAACATGAGTGATGGAGCAGATCGTAAATTGGTTGCGTGGAATGATGTTGTGATGCCTGCATACAGAGTCAGAACTGAAAAGTTGAGCCCAGCGAGACGAATATTCTGAATTGTGTATGTTTCAATGTGTATTTCAATGCAAGGAGTATTGGCAGAGAGACTGGTGTGGTCACCATGTGGAAACATGACTCTATTGAGACATGGTTGCAGGAGGAACTGATACTCCACTATCGCCTCAGTGTTCCATGGATACACTGTTTTCGACATGACAGAGCAAGGGTGTGCGATATTTGACCTGATGATGGGGAATGAGACGCAGCAGGTCATGTTTGTTTACGGGAACGAGTTTGCTAGTTCGAAGCTCTACCCAGAGCCGAAAGTTTGCAAATAGCTAGCTGGAATCTAACCCACAACCACTCGCCTCGAAGTTCGAGTCTTCAGTTTAAAGGCAATTAAGGTGCACATTGTTCTGCTCCTCGGATGACGTTTTAAATTGCAGAAAGGCTTGTCTTCACCTTATCAGAAACGATGTGGCAAGTGCCGATTGGTACAGGTTATTTTCTGGCAAAAAGTAGGATTTGCATGTGGAGGCTTTCAAAGATGAAATTTTGAGAGAACAGAGTGTGTGCGATCCTGTCAGAATAAAAACAGCAAACATAAAAATTTTGGAATATTTTGGATTTTGGATATTCAGCTCCTCGGTACGAGGAGGAAAGGGGTGCACAATAAGTAGGGGATGGAAGGAACTTTAGGTACCTGAGTAAAGGAAATGCCAGAGAGCACTTAAGGAGGAAATCAAAAGTGCTAAAAGAAGGCATGAGTTTGCTCTGGTAGACTAGAAGAAATATAATCCCACAGAATTCTGTAGCTGTATGAAGAACGAAAGGATAGCAATTAAGAAAACTGGCCCTCCTGAGGATCTTCCATGCATAGAGAAAAAAAAAGATGGGGGAAACCAAATGCCCATACTCCTAATATTTCTAAGTTTTTAACAGATATATAACTTTCCCACAACTACCAACACCGCCACTTATCATTCACACACATGGCACAAAACTGTCAATTTTGCCATGCAAATCATTGACAGAATTTAATGTGAATAGAATTGGCCCCAACCAACAGCAACTGCTGAACGAACAACACTAGGCAACGGTAGCTAACCAGTAATGTCCACATGGTACCTACTCATTGTTTCTTTCCAATCAGCCAATCCCCTATCACGGTTGTTCCGTTTCTAGCGTCATCTGCGAAATCATTTAGAAGACTTACGAAAAGTCCTTGCAATTAACATTTTCTGACTACTTTCCTGCCTGTTATTTCCGCAAATAATTCTATCAATTTCATCAAGAATGATTTCCCCTCATGGAAACCATGCGGACTACGGTCTATTTTATCATGTGTCTTCGAGCTCCCCAAAACTTCATTGTTAATAATAAATTCCAATGTCTTACCTACAGCTGACGTCATGCTACCTGCCTGTGTTCTGCCACTCTCCCTTCTTAAAGAGTGGAGCGATGTTTACAATTTTCAGACCTCCAGGACCATTCCGGTTTACAATAACTGTTGACAGATCAATACAAATCCTTTATAATTCAGTAATGCCTGACGGTGGTGGGCGGTGAGGAAGAAGCTGTTGCTGAGACAATGAGTGCGTGGCTTCAAGCTCCTGTACATCCTCCTGACGGTTGCAATGAGAAGCGGGCATGCTCTTTGCAAAGTGTATTTAATGCTTCCTAAACATCGCCTATTTGAGATGTCGTTGCTGTTGAGGAGGCTGGAAGCTGGATGAGTCTGCCACTTTCCGTGGCTTTTTGTGATCCTGAGCAGTGGCACCTTCACACAATAGCAGAGAGTGATGCAACCAGTTAGAATGGTCCCTGCGGTACACCTATCCGAAATTTGCCAAAGTCCTTCGTGGCATATCCAGACTCCTCGGACTCCGAATGAATTATAGCAACTGCCTGCCTTCTCCGGAATTAATGATGGGTCCAGCGTAGGTCTTCACCGATGTTGACACCCAGGTACTTGAAACAGCTCATTGTTTCCTCTGCTGATCCCTTAACGGAGACTGGTATGAATTCTCCGGACCTCTCCTTCCTGAAGTCTACAGTCAATGCCTTGGACTTACTGACGTTAATTACAAACTTTTTATTTTGACTGCACACTTCAAGCTGATCTATCTCACTCCTGTACATCTCCTCATCACCATCTGAACTTCTGTCAACAATAGTAGTGGAAATCGGGTTTCAGAGAAAGGCTGAACAAGTTAGGTCTTTATTCTTTGGATCGCAGAAGGTTGAGGGGGGACTTGATAGAGGTCTTTATAATTATTAGAGGGTTAGATAGAGTTGACGTGGATAGGCTTTTTTTTCCATTGAGGGGAGGGGAGATTCAAACAAGAAGACATAAGTTGAGAGTTTGGGAGCAAAAGTTTAGGAGTAACACGAGGGGGAATTTCTTTACTCTGAGAATGGGAGCAGTGTGGAACGAGCTTCCAGCAGAAGTTGTAGATCTAGTTTCGATATTCTTAGTTAAAGTAAAATTGGTTAGGTATGTGCACAGGAAAGGAATTGATGGTTATGGGCTGAGTTCATGTCGGTGGGGCTAGGTGAGAGTAAGCGTTCGGCATGGACTAGAAGGGCCGAGATGGCCAGTTTCCGTGCTGTATTTGTTATATGGTTATCTGGCTATATGGCAAATTAATGGACGACATTAATCGGCAAAATTATACATATATATTTGAGACACCGACACCGACTCTGCCCTCCTACTGGGTTGCATTTCCGACATATTGTCGTCCGTAGTGAAAAAAAGACACAGATGCATAATCAGTTCATATTATCATCACTGATGCAACCACAAGCTGCTGTAAGAAGCCATCTCATAGGCATTCTAATATTTCCTTCTTTACGGATCCAGTAGCAGCCTGAGTTTCCCAATCCACTTGCAAATTCAAATCCCGCACGGCCTTTTTGTGTTGTAGGACTCTGTGACTCTTTCTCCTCCGCTCGCAGCTCTACAGTCCTCCACTTTCTCGTTTTTCCCGTCCCTCCCACAACACGTAACATTCCAGCAATACCTTTTTTTTCCAGCCTGTGACCTTTCATCAGATGTTACCTGTTCGATAATGAGAAAACCTCTCTGTTCTCAGTCTGTTCGCATTTGGTGGCAAATAGAACAGGGCAGAATTAACCAGACGGATGTCAGTATTAGAGTTGTAACAGCCACAGAAGCAAGTGTAAATAACTTGGAATGTTTTGCAGACAAACTGAATTTTCACCCTCACAAAGAGCCGGGCATCTCTTTGGCCCTCCCTCGCAAACCGCTACCCCCTTCTGTTTATCATCCTCTCTCTCTCTCTTTCTCCCTGTCCCACTTCACCGCCCGATTCCAGGAAGTCCTCTGACTTTTGTAGGTGGATGAATTTACACCTGTGGCTTTGAACACGTGATACCTGCGTGAGTGAAATGAATTGGCCTTTGTTCTCCATGTGTTTCCTGTTGCCTATAATTTCCCGTCTTTTGCCTCACTCCCTTCTTAAAGTGCGGAGTGGCATTTGCAAATGTACGTTTCCCTGATAGCATTCAAGAAGCTCATGACTATTGAAAATTATCGAATACTAATGCCTCCACAATCATTTCAGACACTTCCTGACCTGTCGGCTACCAACCACCTTCTTCCCAGTATTGGCAACTGCTCTGACTTGTGCTCTCGACATCAAAATTCTGGCAGAGCGATGGTGCATTTTGCAATGACGATCAACACAAAATGCTTAATAAATTTGTCGGACTTTCTTAATTACTAACTTTTCAGAATCCTATTCTACCGTTGTTTTTATTTTAGTCACCGGACACCCAAAAACGCTTTCGATATTGTCTTTTATATCATTAGCTATTGTAACTTTTTATTTCATCTTTTCTTATTGCTCTTTTAGTTCTTATTTTTAATCCTTTAATTTCCTACAAATTATTCAGTTATTGAATAAGTTATGTTGGTTTTCAGCTTCATCCTCCATTTACACTAATTCTTCACCTTTGGCATTTATCTATCTTCATCTTTGGCATTTATCTATCTTGTGCCTTGTGATTTATTCCCAGAGACACTAGGCATTGCTGCTCTGTCATCGTCCGTGCTAATGCCCATTTTAATCAACTTTGGCCAGTTGCACTCTCATGCCTATGTGGTACTGCACTGTCATACTCATATGATTGCACCTTCTATCTCCCAAACCCTAGCGTGAATTCTAATCACAGACTGATTATACATCAACAAATACAGCTTGCACTTACTGTAGCGTGCTCAATCACAAGCTGCTCTAAATGTCGTCGTGCAGAAACCCTACAAATTCCATCCTTTGGGATCCAACACCAACATAATTTTCCCAAACGTCCTGACCATTGAAACTTTTATGGCTACCATAACTTTGGCCTTTTAACATTCCCTATCTCTCCCCTGCTGCAATCTATACGCCATATCCTCGTTACGACTGAGAGATGTGTATATAACTCCGACCAGCCTCTGTTTATTATTGTAGTTTCTTAATTTTATCCAAAAGCAGACTCTGTCTTCCTAATCCTATAAACCCATGTGTTGCAATGAGCGAATGAAGCGAACACAGACACGGAGATTGAGTTAGGATGCTTATGCGGACGTGAACGTTAAACAACAAACAGGAGGGATCTTGACACGGAGCCTTGACACAGACAGACGGAGTTTCATAGATAAACCTTGAAACTGGAGCAAACTTTACAGCACATGGTCCTGAGCAGCCGGGAAACGTGAATCAGAACACACGCAAAACCAAGGATCTGGCGGTAACCAAGTGGTTGTCAGGCCGGGATCCTTATGCTTCAGGTCTGGATGGAAATCAGGTGCGTTCTCTTTCAACAAAGAGAATTAGAAGCTAATGGGAAATTAACGGTCGGAACCGTGGTACAATCAAAGGAAATTAGGAGAACAATAGGAAATTGACTATCGGGACGTGACGATACCCCCTCCTTCCCCTTCAACGGGAAACTCCAGGCATCCATGACACCACATTTTTAATCTGGCACGGCACTTAAAGCATCCAAATCTCAGATACCTTCTCGTTCTCAGTCCTGGGCCATGCCACCTCGATATGCTCTCAGTCATTTTAATGTGGAATGCAACAGGAATAACACGCAGTAAGGAGCACTACTTACGTACATGAAATAATAGACTAAAAGTCTCTATCCAATATACAGTTTAAGAGAGACAAATATGGATATAGGCACACTGTAAAATGACCCCGGTGTGGGTGTAATGCACTTCAAAAACTGTCGGATGAATTGAATATTATGCGTTGACATTGACTCTGAAAGACACCAACAGTCTGCTTAAAACTTCAAAGAGTCAGAGGGCAGGCGTCAGAGCAATTGCTCTTACTAATGAAAAGATGCTTGGGATGCTAAAATGGTTGACGGTAGATAAGTCACCCGGGCTATATGGACTCACCCTAGCATTCGGAAAGAGAGCTGAGGACATGCTAAAGTCATTAGTAACGACCATTCAAAAATAACCAAATTCTGAAATTGTTCTAGCAGAATAGAAGATGGGAAATGTGTTTCTGGTCTTTAAGGAGGGCGGGAGACAAAAAGACATGAATTTATAAGTGAGTTACTCTGTCCTTCAATAGCCCAGTAAAAGTTCCGAACAAGCCAATCAAATCTCTAAAGACCTCAGAATTGCTGTCCACTGACGCTGCCAAATAACCTGGTGCAGTTTGAGCAATTCTGAAAGGTGAAATGGGGCAAGTCTTGCTTCATTCAGTTGTGTAAAGTTAATAGAAACTTATCCAAAAATTCTACTGGCTGTAATAGTTGCAAGGATCAATGAATAATTCTGATCTATCACTTATCATTTTTTGAGTTTTAGTTCTAATGTTTCACATTTCCCCTGTTTTGGGTTATTCTGTGGAATATAAGAAATAAGTGAGTACATTTTCAAGACACTGTACCTTCCCTCCATCCACACTTGTCAGATCCTGTATAGGATAATTAAATGCGCATTTATTTCCAGACTATCCATCTCTCTGTCCCAGAACTGAGTTAAAATATCTTGACGTCTGTGCTGACAGGTCCCAAAGTTCTCGTCCACTGACACTTTACCCACCAGCTTTTCCAATACCCAGTGGGACTATATATGTACTGATACATCACCCTCTCCATGATACATTCTTCTTCATTCCTTATACGTAGAGGCAGTTCAATTCATTTTCTCGTCTCGTGAACCTTTAATTATCTCTCATCTGTGTTCTTTTTAATCACCTCCTTCCTGGAGAAACAACTATGCATGCCGCTTATCCATGCCACTCATGATCTGATATAATCTTATCAGATCATCCCTCAATTATCTACAAACTTTGGAATTTGCAACACTCTTTTAAATCAGGCCCACCAAGTTCAGAAGCATCTTGGTAAATCGTTGCTGCACCCTTTTATAATTTCATACAGTCCTTCCTACAAAAGAATGATCTACTTATTTCAGAATATTCAAAGCGTCGCGTCACACACGTGTTGCGTAAAAACAACAAAACTTCCTAATTCCTATCACAAACAAATGGAAATCTGCGGTTGCAGGAAATCAAACAACGCCACAATCTGCTGGAGAAACTCAGCACACTAGGGATCATCCATTGAAAAGTGTAAAGTTGACATTTCGGGCCGAGATCCTTCATCAGGACTGCAGGCATCTCAGCTTTTGTCCTGTCTTGTCCACAGTGCACCAACCGCCGCTACCGGGCTATCAACGTGCAGGGACAGTGTGTGTTTAAGTGCCCTGCTCAGTCCCTAGACTGAGGCTCGATCTAACGACGTTCAGATCAAAGTCTTAACCACTTGGCCACGCGCCACAGATTCTGTCTTCCTCTGCCGTGCTGACGAAGCGTCTCACCTGAAACATCGACAGCACTATTTTTCATAGATGTTCCCTGGCCTGCTGCGGCCCTTCAGCATTTTGTGTGTGTTTCCTAATGCCCATACTCACTCAGTTCCCTGAATGATGTAGTTTTTCATGATTAATTCCATCTGCGTCGCTGCTTTCTCTAAGCGATGTACTTGCGCTCCTCGGCGCCTCTGATCGATAGCACAACCCAGGGATCCAGCCATCTCTCTATAAATCCTACACCAGTCTGGTTTCACAATGTGCATTGCTTCACATTTATCTGATTGAAGGACATTTGTCAAAGCTCACCCCACATTTCCAGATAATCTTCTTGTAAATGTTCATTGTCAGCTAGACAAACTACAACACCACCAACTTTAGTATCATTTGCCAACTAATTTTGCCTCATGTATTCACATCCAAATCATTCATATAAAGTTCAAAGCACAGAAGTCCGAGAACTAACCCCTGCGACACATCATCAAATTCAAGCCTCCTCTCTGAGAAACAACTTTCAAGTATTATACTCTGCTTCCTACCACTGAGGTAATTGTAAATCCTTTCAGCTCCCACTTTCTGGATCCCACGAAATCTAATCTTTTAAACTAATCTGCCAAGACGGACTTTTGATACATGCAGAGAACATCCACAATGCATTCTTCAATTACATTTGGAGGATGCTGTCCAAGTTACATGCCATCTTGCAAAATGACTCCCATCCACCCCATAATTTACTGGTTAGGCACAGGAGTACGTTCAGCCAGAGATGGATTCCATCGAAATGCAACAATGAACGTCATAGGAAATCGTTCCTGCCTGTGGCCATCAAACTTTACATCTCCTCCCTCGGAGTGTCAGACACCATGAGTCAATAGACTGGTAATTTACTTGTAGTATTTAATTATGTATAGTTTTATATTGCTAAAATTCTACACTATTCTTGGTCGTTGCGACTATAACGAAACCCAATTTCCCTCGGGATCAATAAAGTATGTCTGTTACGCCCTTTAAGAATTCTAAGGCATTTGTCTGACATTACTTTCTACACACAATCTTACAGACTGTTCCAAATCTGACACCGTCTCTCGAAATATTGGTGAAACCTATCCCATAAAACCCAATCCAGCAATTTACTCACCATCGATGTCAGAATGATAGTATTTTTGCTTGTTTTTGCTACTCTTTTTAAACAGTGGAATCAAGCTAAGCACTCTATAATTGTCCGATATCTCAGATGCGAAGCCAGCATTTCGAAGGGTGTCTCTGTAAGATGTTCTTTAATTTCCCACCAAGTCCTATTTGGCCAGGCCCTGGAGATTTATCTAACTTAATATATTATAAGATGCTAACAGCCCCTCCCTGTTAACTCATATGTGGTCCAAGACATCACTCATTTCCTTAATTACGTCACTCCCATCAGTTTCGACAAAATAGAAATTGAAGGTATACATTCCCTATATATTCACTATATTTTTCTTTTCCCGTCGTTCCAAATAAGATGATCACGCTGATCTTTAGCAGCACCTTTTAATCCCGTAATGCCCCTTAAGCTCATGAGGTGTCTGGAGGATCTCTTGGTCATTGTCTCAGCTTGTCTGCAAGATGCTTCTCACGACCACTTTTCCCATCTCCCGAAACCATCGATACCTTTAATAGCACGTGTATACTTGCAGTTATCAAGTGACTAACTCGTACAATATTGCTGATGTGTTGTGCTTGATACCCTCTTTGTCAACTACAGCCCCGAAATCTCTAATAAATCAGGGTTCGTGAAAGTTACCAGTCTTGTCCTTCACCCAGTCAAACACTGCAATATCTCGCTTCCTGGCTCCCAACTGCTCTGGTCCTGCTCAGGGTCATGACGTATTAGCGGATTTCATTATTCGCCATAACTGAGATAGTATAGGGCCACCCCTGGTATAGGCTGCAAATACTTGCGAATTTTCCAGGATGCTTCCAATAAATTTTGCTCCGCTAAGCAGATACACTAAGAATCCCTGTCAATATTGGGAAAAATATAGCCACGCGATACTCTGCTGCTGTCTCAAACTTCCCTAGCGTGCCAACAATTTCGTTTCTCTCTCTCATCTGACTAATCTTGACTAATCTGTTGGAGTTTTTTGAGGGTGTAGCAAGGATGTTAGACGAGGGTAAGCCAGTGGATGTAGTGTACCTAGATTTTCAGAAGGCATTCGATAAGGTGCCACATAGGAGATTGGTGAGTAAAATCAGAGCTCATGGCTTGGGGGCAGGGTTTCAACATGGATAGAAAACAGGTTGGCAGGTAGAAAGCAAAAGGTAGCAGTGAATGGGTGTTTCTCGGACAGGCTGGAGGTGACTAGTGGGGTACAACAGGGCTCCGTATTGGGACCACAGCTCTTTACGATTTATGTCAACGATTTAGATGAGGGCATTGAAAACTATATCAGCAAGTTTGCTGACGATATTAAACTGGGTGGCAGTGTGACATGCGAAGAGGACGTTAGGAGAATGCAGGGAGACTTGGAGAGGCTGGGTGAGTGGGCAGATACTTGGCAGATGTCATTCAATGTGAATAAATGTGAAGTTATCCACTTTGGAAACAGGAACAAGAGGGCAGAATATTGTCTGAACGGGGTAGAGTTAGGTAAGGGAGAAATGCAAAGAGACCTAGGAGTCCTAGTTCATCAGTCAATGAAGGTGAGTGAGCAAGTGCAACAGGCAGTGAAGAGGGCAAATGGAATGTTGGCCTTTATTACAAGGGGAATTGAGTACAAGAGCAAGGAAGTCCTTTTGCATTTGTACAGGGCCATGGTGAGACCATACCTGGAATATTGTGTACAGTTTTGGTCTCCAGGTTTAAGGAAGGACAATCTGGCAATTGAGGAAGTGCAGCGCAGATTCACTAGGTTGATTCCTGGGATGGCAGGGCTGTCTTACGCAGAGAGATTGGAGAGATTGGGCTTGTACACACTGGAATTGAGGAGATTGAGAGGGGATCTGATTGAAATGTTTAAGATAATTAAAGGATTTGAAAGGATTGAGGCAGGAAATATGTTCCAGATGTTGGGAGAGTCCAGTACCAGAGGGCATGGATTGAGAATATGAGGTCAGTTATTTAAAACAGAGTTGAGGATAAACTTCTTCTCCCAGAGAGTTGTGGAGGTGCGGAATGCACTGCCTCTGAAGACGGTGGAGGCCAATTCTCTGGATGCTTTCAAGAAGGAGCTCGATAGATATCTGATGGATAGGGGAATCAAGGGATATGGGGAAAAGGCAGAGACTGGGTATTGATAGTGAAAGATCAGCCATGATCTCAGAAAGGCGGTGCAGACTCGAGGGGCCGAATGGTCTTCTTCTGCACCTATTGTCTATTGTCTGTTGTCTTATGATGGCATGTCAAAAACCTTTGGAAATTGAAGCACACAACTTCCAATGTTCCCCTTTGTCAACTTTCCGTTATGTCTTGAATAATGCGCAGTGGGAGGGAGGAAACTAATAGTATCCATGAATTGAAGTGCAGTGTCAGTGTCGCACAGGTACCTGCCCTTGAAGTGCTGGGACTCTACTAGTGTAGTGTAGTGTACTGTACTGTACTATCTGTATTACCGGCGGAGTACAGTCCCGGGAGTACAGTATTGAGTGTGCACAGGTCATTGTCTTCACTGCACAGTTTTAAGAGTTTTATAGAACTGTGCCCGAGTACTGGAGCTCTAGATGTTGTAGTGCTCATTTTCCCGGCGGTCAAGTGATGACTGTTCTTGGATAGGCTCGTATGCAGGGCATGTTTAAACCAGAGTAACAAACTCCCCTTCCTCAACAAACTGAATTGCAGCAGCTTTTGTGTTTGATTTCTACTTCTGCTCTTTCCTGCCTGCAGTGCCAGAGCTATACTGGGGAGTGTCCATGCAGTCCGGAGCTGGATTGTCGCTTTGTGTTCTTCCAGTGTTGCAGGTGGCTGGGCTGAGTAGAGTCTGTCCTGTGCTGTGTCTTGACAGTGCATTGTGCAGTCCTTCCAGCCCTTCTCTGCACTGCCACTCGATGGTACTGGTAATCAGTGGCCCCAAAGTGCAGGGCTGAGCTTGTGGGTACGTGTTTTTCCATTTTGCTTCTATGTTTAGTTAGCTCTAATGGCTCGTGATAGAGTGCCGAACAGATTGTGGTTTGTATTATATTTAAATTTCTTTTCATTGCAGAGTTTGTATCAGTCTCTGGTCACACAGGAAAAAGCCAGTTAAGTGTCGGCATATAATAAGAATCTCAGCCCTTCCAGTACTGTTCCATGGCTAGGCAGGTCGTTGTCTGTCCAACTGTTGTAAAGGCCTTTGTCTTACAGCATGCTGACATCAGTTGTAAACGGCAGTGTCCTTAAGGTACCGTGCTAATTATTTTCCAACGCTAACTGTGGAAGCACAGCACAGGGACAGATCTCTCAGTACATTGTGTGTGCTGGCCATGATCACAATATTAAATACATGTTTGCCTTCATGTGGTCTGTGTCCCCTCATGAACTACATCCCCTGAAGGATTTAGCCACCTTAATGCACTTTGACCTCAAATCACCTCCTCCCTCGTATCAACACGTCTGACAATATCACAGTATCCGCTTATTAATTTAATTCTGATTTTATTCTCTCTACTTGCCTCGTTCTCGCGCTCTCGCGATGCCTCTCTCTCTTGCGCTCCCTCTCTCGCACTCACCCTCCGATGTCACATTGTCTCTTTCTCTCTCTCTCTACAGCGTCAAATAAAAGTAATGGCATTTTGCTTCATTTGTAAAGCAGTTGCAATTCCACATTGTGTGTCCATCTGTTTCAAAGACCGGTCCCCGTTCAACAAAGGTCTGTGTCCTTATGATGCCATGCTAGATATTGTCAGGGTATGCACCCTACCAGTATGGCAGCGGCTGGAGTAAAAATCTGCATTCTTACTGTACGGTGCCAGCTGTTCTGAAGGGACGGTCAATTAAATTACTCCTGCTGGAAGATAGTTGAAGGTGGCAGAGAGAAGGAGAAGAAAAAGAGCTTGACATAAAGACGTGTTGTGCCGGGAGCAGGGGTCTTTGCTACAGGCGAAAATATACTCTGTATCAGACAGTGTTGTCAAAACCGGGAAACAGGGATCACAGGTTCGCCTGAAACTTCGATTGAATAAGAGCGGGAGGGGAGGTGCAAATAACATTTCTATGGAAAAGAGTAAACAATCGACATTTGGGGCCGACACCATTCATCAGGACTCTGATTTCTGTGCGTTGTTTGTAGTTCTAGTATCTGCACATTTTCTCGCGTTCGCGTTGTAACTGTTGGTTCCACATTGGTTCCTCAGAACATTGGTTCCATTTACCCGCAAGCGGGGCACAGAATGGGGAGAATGAAGGCAGCTGCATTATCATACTTTATATCCTTAATTTATAACGTTTGAAGAGTTTCAAAATAAGATTCAGCGGGTATTGCACCGCATTCTTTAGTTCCGCTCGGAATTTGTTCTGAGTCAGGGCTTAAATACACTTGTTTGTGCAGAAACTGAGACCCTGCAGCATCCCTGACGTGTCTCCTGTGATGGAACGGGGATCCGTGACAGAGTAAATAAAACTCTTTGGAATGCGTTGAGAAATATAAAATACCACCTGAGTTACCTAGAACAGTATGAAACTACCCCTTATGCTGAAGAGCAAAACGATGGATTTGCGTCGGTTCTCCATCTCCCGGTCCTTGTCATTCTCTCCACTCTTTTGTCCCCGGAACCCCCCTCGGGTTCGAGTGGCCGCTGGAATCCGCCTGACAGTCTGAATATTGAGCTGCAAAATCAGAAAGAATGGGACACAAGGGGTTAAAATGCGGTGAAATATCTCAAAAGCCGCCCATGCGGGAGACCTTTGGATGCTCGGTGTATAAACACAATCCCAGGGAACACCGTCAATTATTACCAACGGCTCCGTTACAAAGCCCCAGTGGACACTCTCCAAACCGGCCAGTACACTCACTGACCCGATAACCACGGCCGCCGTTCTCTCGGTGCAATATTTTGCTTTCAGCTTCTCACAGCAAATAGCCACAAATCGATCTACGGTGAAAGCGACAGTCAGCCAGACAGAGGTCGCAGTGCTCACATAAACCAGCCACCTACTGAGTCTGCACACAGGAGTGATGCGCAGGGATGATCTACGAAAGTAAATCGAAGAGGTCCACATCAGCAGGGGACTCGAGAGAACGACCAGGAGATCGACTGCTGCCATTCCCAATAGGTACAGAGTGACACATTTGGAGAGACCGCACTTTCCCCGGAGCAGGATCACAATCGCCAGCAAGTTCGCTGGAAGAGAGGCAGGAGACTGCAAGTTCAGATAATACTGAGCGGAAGCCATTACAGCTGTTTGAGTGGATACTGTAATGTTTTCACATTATTGTTGCATTTAGAGTTGGAGGGGTCGTCGCAAGGGCGCACAGGCGGCGTAGAAAAATGAGGTTATATCGTAAACTAAAGTAAATATGATCTGACAACTGATTCCTTACTGATGACCGAAACATGAAGTGGGAGCGATAACTGTAACTGGGTAACTACCTTCACAGATTCAATAGTAGATGGAATATTTACTGCGGGCGTCTTCCCGTCTCATGTAGATGGAATTGATAAATCCGGCTGGTAATGACGGGAATCTTCCATTAGAAAATCATAAACTTCCATGGTGCTCCCTTTCAGCGATAGAACACCCAGGGACGGAACAGAAACAGGAAATGCTTGAAACATTCATCCAGGCAAAATGATTATGTAGACAAATAGTTCACGTGTCTCTCTTCAGTACTGTTCTCAGAGAGCCCCCTGATTTAAATATTATCTGGTTTGTCTTTCAATGAAAGCAAATTGGGATTTAGTGCTTCCAGCATTCCCCATGTTTGTTTTCTAATCCAGCAATTGCCTCTTGACAGACTTCACAACCGAACATTGACTGATTCCAACAAATACTGCACAATCTGACATAACCTCACAGAAAGACATGGCATCTCCCATGGAATGCATCCCAGAGAAACGGGGGTGGGCGGAGATTCTCCTGCCAGCAGCAAGCTCGGTAACGTAGGCAGCAGTTTGCAGCTCCGTCTGACGTAGACGTAATAGACATTTCACAGTATTGATAACGATGAAGCCACACTTCGGTTCTGAAAATTGGCTCAGCAACGACTTCATTGTGCTTTCCATCAACTGCTTCACATTCAGTCACAGCGCCCACATTTACTAAAAATTCCACAAACGTTTCATGCTGCAACATGGAACCCCTCACATTTGCTAAATTGTTACAACCAATTGTTGGTTTGATTGCTACACCTAACACAGGTAATCGCTCACATACAAATGCAGACAATAAATTGGGAAAATCTCCGCGGGCTGCGAAAACAGATTATTCCCCAATACAGTGCAGCTTATAGAAGGCCAAAAGCACAGGCACTCCAGGATCCCACTATTAAACAGAAATAGCTGGAAAATTCTGCCTAATCTATTGAAATCCACTGATGTTAGTCAAATCGCTAAATTCCTGCATCAGTTTCTCTTCCATCCCGATCCCAGAATCCACATTCCCATGTTTCCATTCCATTCCTGAAATGCGGACCACTGGGTCTGGACAAGTGACAGTGGAAAGCAGCGACAGAAACAATCACAACATTGGAATTAACCTTCAGTTCTCACCAAAGGCAGATACCACTGTGGCTTACCGAGAATTCCAAAGACCGAAATAAAAGGATAGTAAAATTCTTGTATTCGCCCGATGAGCGGATACACCATTTCAGTGAGAATGTAGGAACTCTGTTACACCTGTACTCACAGACCTGATGCATTCAAACGTCCCTGATTTATACAAAGGATGGGTCTCCAGAGATATGGTTATACCTCTGACTAATTGTCTTAGTTACAGTTACTTGAACAAGCACTTTAGTTCAACACCATTTACTCCGATGTAAATGTTGGGCCGAGTAAAGAAAAATGTATCAATATTCTTGGGCATCACATCAGCAGTGATTCATCTGTTGGAAATAATGCCGGAGATCTGCTGACAAAGACTGAGCTTAGTCACGGAGCAGACGTATTTACAAAGTTCAGGTCTTTACTGTCTAATTATACATATGTATACGGTGTTTACCGACACCAATCCAGGGACCCCCAACTTTTGCCCCTGCGGTTTCCCATTTCAAACTGTCCCTCAGTGCACAAATGAGCATTTACTCTCTCTCTCTCTCTCTCTCTCTCTCTCTCTCTCTCTCTCTCTCTCTCTCTCTCTCTCTCTCTCTCTCTCTCTCTCTCTCTCTCTCTCTCTCTCTCTCTCTCTCTCTCTCTCTCTCTCTCTCTCTCGCACTTACTCACTCCCACACCCCCCCCCTACTCCCAGACACAAAAACACGGACACGGACATACATATGCGAACAGAGAAACAATATACAGAACAACATCGCTTTAGCAAAGACCGAATAGCCACTTTGCTGATGCAGAAAGACGAAACAGAAATCGACAGATCCTGGATATCCAATAATCACATACAATGTGCTGGACAGTTTTCCCAGCCAGAATTCACTTTATCTGCTACATTATCTGCCGTCTGTGAGTAAGCCAGTTCTGAATCAACGCAGCCAGTTTCCCCTCGATCCCATGCCTCCTGACTCTCTGAATGCGGGAAACTCATCAAACGCCTGACCAAAATTAATCCTCCCAGATCCACTGTCCTGATTCTTCTGTTTGTTTTATTTGAAGCTTTATCAAATTGCTCAATCTGGCCCATAAAGCACGACAGGCCCTTCAAAACGCCACGTTGACTCCAAGTAGCCAGACAACTAATACTCATAAATTCCGTCTACAATAATCTTCTCAAATTGTTTACCCACTACTGACGTCAGACTCACTTGTCTATAATTCCAACAAATATAGCTATTATCTTTCTTCAACAGATGAATAACATTTGCCGCCCTCCCTCCAATCAACTAGTCATACTTCCGTGGCCAGCAAAGACACAAATATCCTGTCCAAAAGCTCAGCAATATCTTCGCTCGCCTTCGCAAAGGACCTGGACTATATCCCTTCCGGCATGGGGGAGTCATCTTCATAAAGTTTTCCAAGTTTCCATCGTATCCTCTTTCTGAGCGTCGGCATGTTCTGGCGTATCTGCCTTTTTCCGCTGTGTTCACATTGATCGATGTTTTCAGTGAGGAGCTTCACTGCCTCTGTGACTCCAGACTCAAGTTTTCCACTTTTACCTCTTGTCTGCCCACACTCTCTCCAGCCTCCTCCTGTTCTTCACAGTGCAACTCTCCAAGGACTTCTAACTCTTCTAAGTCAATTGTTAAATTCTTTCCTGTCTACATTGTGACTCGCTGTAACCCTGCCTGATACTTTCTCCCTAAACCTTAAGTACCTTTTTTACTTCCTCTTGATGAGTTGTTCCAACTTTCTTGTCACCCAGGTTTAGCTTACGCTATCATTCTTTCCCTGCGTCAATGAGAGAAGCCTATACTGACCTCCCATGTCAGTGCTCCCTAAACAATCTCCATGTATCTGTCGTACATTTCCCTGAGTACATAATTTCCCAGTTTATGTTCCCAAGTTCCTACCAGGTAGCAGCAAACATCGCAGACCCCCAATTAAATACATCCCATGTTCTATCCCTGCACAAAGTGAATGTCAGGGAGTTCTGCCCCGTCGTTCTGAAATGCTGACCCGCAGAGATATCTATCAGCCGATTCGTTTCCTTTCCTAATATTAGGTCCCGTATGGACTGTTCGCTAGTCCGCCTGTTTTCAGAAAGTGAAATGAATCCTTCATGGTTATTACTGAGCAATTATGCCATACCTAAACCTTTTTCCATAAGGAGATGCCAAAGAATACAATGGAAGTTTCATTTACCCGTGCAAATAACATAGCCGATGTCCAAGTTCCGCTTCCCGATGGATTCCTCACTGTTCCCGTTGCCATTTTATTTTTGTTAATCTGGTCGGCGGCGTAAAGAATACCTCAAGTGGGGTGATCTCGCCCCTCATGTTCCTCTGTTCGTCTCACAACCTATTAACAAACCAACGCTCCACCTTGATCTCCTTTTCTGCATCTGCGATTCGTTCCCTGAATTGCCATCTCACTCCCTTTACATTCTGTTACCCAACTATGTCCATTTTCAAAATTGTAACATCCCGGCGCTTGTGACAGTCGAGTGTCTATGATAGTTTGCAACATACTTCGACCATTGTTACAATCACGCCAGCAGCATAGAATGTTTGTATTGCTACCCACCTGTACCGTATAGTCAGCAATCTTCTGCCAATTCTGCAACTTCCAGATGGCCAGGTATTTGATTGCTTGAACTTTTGACGTATTTGCCAAACCTTGTAAAAATTGTAAAACTGTTTTATATGAAAAATTCGCTGGATTATGATTAGACGCGGGCGTTATTTACACAGATGGCCATTTAATGTAAACACATACATCATTCCATTCCTCGGCTCTTCCCTGAATTTCCTTTGTGTCAGTGTATAGATACAAGTATTGGTAGACACGCTGAGCATTCGCAACATGAATCCAAATTGTTGTAGGATGTATACTGAGGAACTTAGATATCTGTCCAGGTAAAAATAGTTTTGCGCCTGCCGTTTCAGAGAGTGGGCTACATAGGGCATCCAAAATAATATAAAATTAGCTGATATAGGAAACAACAAAATCATCGATTTTCTGCGTTTTTCCACCTCGGCATCTTTCTGATTATCGCTGCTGTGCTGAAGCCTTCTGCGGACTCTGTTTGCCACAACAATATGCGTTACCGTTAACACGTTAAACACTAGAATTAAGCCGATTGGAAGCAATGGTGTTAAAATACTGTCCAGTAATTCGTATTCTCTCCAACGGGTGAAGTAACGTATTCATATGAGCCGGTGCACCGCCACGGCGTGCTGTCAATGATGACGTAAGGTTCAATGGCAAAGTATAACTGGACACTTCTCCCGCAGCTCACTATAACCACGGTCACGATAACTACCGTTGCTGTTCGCTCAGTGCAGTATTGTTCCCCGAGCTTTCGACAACATATTGCGATGAAGCGAGCGAATGTAAAACTGACCGTGAACCAAACAGAACAGACTGTTGTTAAGACCCTAAGTACAAGTGTCAGCGCGCATACAGGAGTGATGAGCAGGGATCTGGAATAAATGTAGATATTGTTGGTCTGTTCCACTAAAGCATGAACGATAACCACCATCAGATCCGCTTTTGCCATTCCAACCAGGTAACGGGTGATGCATTTGGAGAGTCCACATTTTCCCCGAGATAGGATCACAATCGCGGCTAAATTAACCGCAAGAAATTGGAAAAAAATAGAAATTTAATTAGAATAAATGGAAATTTTGTTCATCTGATCCACTGAAGCAACAAAGATAACCACCATCACATCTGCTGACGCCATTCCAAACAGGTAACGGGTGATGCATTTGCAGAGTCCGCATTTTCCCCGAGATAGGATCACAATCGCCGTTAAATTAACTGCACGAAATTGGGAACACAATAGAAATATGGTCAGCAGCAGTTCCCCGAATGCTCCCATTCTTCAGATGCTTTGCAGTGTGTGGTTGGTTTGGAAGTGGAAAGCGGGAATCCAGTGTGTGCGGACTCGGTCGCTGCGCTCCGGCTGGAGGACAATGACGGATGTGTGTGTCAGTGAGTTCGTCACCTTCCGGCAGTTTAAAGCGAGGCAACGGAGATCCACGACTCACGTACGGGAAAACAATCGATAGCCACAGTAAACAACAGGGTTTGCTTTATTAGAGGTGGAAGAGCTGACGGGATTACTTATAGCGGTGACAAAGTTGCATCAAGGAGATACAAAGTACGAGCTCCCATTTACTGACATACAGCAGAACAGATCTCGGTTTCGGAAATATGCCGCCACGTTGTTATAAGGTCGAGGCGTCTGCACTGATAGAGACTCGGACCGAGAAAATCCGAGACCAGCATCACTTCAGAAAGCCTAGCGAGGTGAAATTATGAAACAGCAACAACACCGGCACTAACTGATGCACCATCAATAACTCACACTGAGACGTAAGGCGAGATATCGGCTTTTATTGACTGGAAGAAGGAAACGGGAGTGAGTGTCCATTATATAATGTCCTGGAGACTGAGGCCGAGCGTCAGGCCTCAGATCGCCTTTATACAGGGGCCTGTGGGAGGAGCCACAGGAGCAGTCAGCAGGGGGCGTGTCCAAACAGGCACATAGTTCACCACACTAACTTAATTGACAAAAGAAGAAAATACTACGATCGAAGTATGGAAAATGGAAATAAAACCATCAGATGCCTGAATCCTCCATTCCGGAAACACGTTTCAGACGATGGTGGCATCTGTGCTTAGTAACAGTGCGGATACCGCATCAGAGAAACAGCAAATCGACATCACCATACATAAAGTAACCAGATCCGGCATCTTACCGGGGACACCAACCGCTACAAGTGTGGAATAGTAAACGGCCGCGATGTAATTAATCGCCGGATATCTCATATTCTGTCAGAAGCAGATTTCAGTTGTATGGAAAATTTCAGCTGCTCAGATGGACTGGGGATCGGTTTCGCAGAATTTTATTGAGGAGAGAGCAATTCCACTGAGGTAATCAGCGTGGCTATCACGTCAGGGACATTAGTGACAACCAATTACACAAACACTTATGTTAAACTATTTATACTCACTCTGGTACCGTGTGATTAGTTTGACTCCTCAAAGGATATTACAATCCATGTAATTTTAAACAAAATATGATGTGAATTTTCCATGTTATTTTCCGTGAAACCTGGCTTCAGCTATTTAAATAGGATAATTTTTATATCTGTGTAGCTTTTAAAGTAGGCTTTTATCTTGAAGTCGGTTTATTTTGTAACATTTGACGGCGAACATTCGCTTCTGAAATTGAGGGGAGGAGTTTGTCCTGGCGAGAGGATGGAGAACACATCTTTATTAAAGGGGAACATTCGTTCATTCTTTTATTTTCGTTCGTTCCAATCATTTCGGCCGGTTTGAGTGATGCAAATCACAGTGACTGCTAACGTGTGTTACAATAAAATAGACAGCAATATATTCCTCCCAGCAATCTAAAAGATCTACAGCGATATTCCAGAGACCTGTGGTCAAAAAGGGAACGTGTCCTCGGGAAATTAGCGAAGACTGTGAGCAGCTTGAAGAACAATGTTTTCCAGCGCACACATGGTGCGTTTGGCAGGGTCCTGGCCTCTGCCGGTCAATGTCTTGACCACTCCACACCCGTGACGTGCCATGCAGTCTACTTAACTTTAAAGACATTCTCAAACCTGCCTCAATTCCACCACCATTTCGTATCCATTCTCTGTTTGAACAAAAGTAACAAGCAAAATCTGATCTGCGAAAATACCTCAGTTTTTCAGGCTGTTCTAATATTTGCAACGAAGTTGTCTTTTTTTCCCCTGATTTGCTTTCAGGTATATTGTCTTTCATAGAAACATGGAAACATAGAAAGCCTACAGCACAATACAGTCCCTGAGGCCAACAAGGTTGTGCCTAATACGTCTGTACTTTAGAAATTACTAGGGTTACCCATTGCCGTCTATTTTTCTAAGCTCCCATGTACCTTTGCAAAGGACTTAAAATACCCTATGGTATCCGCCTCTACCACTGTTGCCGGCAGCCCATTCCACGCACTCACCGCTCTCTGTAAAAAAATAACCCCTGATATCTCCTCTGTACCTAGTTCCAAGCACGTTAAACCTAAGGAATCTTGTGGCAGACATTTCAGACCTGTGGAAAAGCCCCCAACTATCCACAGGATCAATGCCTCTCATCATCTTGTACACCTCTATCAGGTCACCCCTCATTGTCTGTCGCTCCATGGAGAAAAGGCCGAGTTCACTCAACCTGTTTTCATAAGACAATTATCACTCTAAGTATGTGCAGAGCAGCGGAGGTGGTCAAACTCACCTGTCAATCACACTGCCTTCTGCTCTTGAAGTGTACCACTCCGTGCCTATTGTGGTCCAGTATTGATGCGCGTCCCTCGCCTTATTGGAGACAGTCTCATCACTCTGTTTCCATTGTTGAACTCGTACTCATGTGCGGCTCCCGGTTGACTCGAGCAAGTAATATCTCTGCCTTCAAATCCATTCTGTCAAAGAAAATCACTTCGTACCTTTCGGGTTGAACTCCACTGTAACTTCTCAGTACTGCACTGTCTTGTCACTGTCCTGTTGTAATCTGTGACAACGTTCTATACTATTCATAATACCACCAAATTCCACATCATTGCAAATACAATAAACCACGCTTCTGCCTCCTCATCCAAATCATTCATAAAAACACTAAAAGCCGGGGGTCTCAAACTGATCTCTGCAGGGCTCCACTGGTCACCAACATCCATAGAGAAAACGCTCCATCCGCAAGTACAGTCTGCCTCCTGTGGGCGTCAGTCCTGAAGCCACCAGTCAGCTCTCCCTGGATTTCAATCCTTCTGACGCTATGAACGGTCTTACCGTGGTTAACCGTATCAAATGCCTTATTAAAATCTATTTATACCAGATCAACTTTTCTACCTTTACCATTGTGCATTGTCACATCCTCACAGAATTGAACCAGGCAGTGAGCAATGACCTGCCTCTCCCAAAGCCATTCTGACTCACTCAAATCAGGTTCTCACAAACCTCGCAAATTCGGTTTCTAAGAATGTTCTCCAATAATTTGCCCAACACTGAAGTAGATCCCCTGATACTATATGTCCGGCAGTAATAACTCAGAGGTAATTGCCAAGGGCGCAGCAATCTCTTCATCCACTTCCCGCAGTAACCTGGGGTTTCTCGCAACTTCACAAGAGGACTTACCTATCTGAATGTTTTTCAAAAGTTCTTGTACATCCACATTTTTTAAACCCCGTCCTGTTGTTGCACATACGCCCGTTTAAAACGGCCCTCGCTAACGTCAGGATCTCAATTACTGGTGAAAATTGAAGTAATGTCCTCATGAAGAACCTAACGCACCTCCACCAAAAAAAAAAGCCGTATGTTTCATCTCTCTCCCTGACCGGTCCGACTCTCACTAGAAGGTCGTGGGGTTTTCCTTAATCCTAATTTAGGCCTTCTGCAAAGGTTTCAAGTTCTCCTAATTCCATTCTTCAGTTCGTCCCTGGCAGCCTTGTAACTCTACAGCCGCGTCCGATCCTAGCTTTCTAAACCTGGTTAGCTTATTTTTTTTTCTTTTGACTAGATGACCCATATCATCTAGTATAACATGTTTCCTTCACTTCTCCAGCACCCCATGCAAGTGCTGCCTAAAATGTTTTCTTATCATCTGCCTTCTGATAGTAAGCCAATCCTAAGTCAACGAAGCTTGATTTCCCTAGATCCCATGTCTCCTGACTTTCTGAATGAGTCTACTCTGGGGAACTGATCAAACGCCTGACCAAAATTAATGCCCACAAGTAGACTGTTGCGATTCATCTGTTTCTTTTATTTTCACTTGTTCAAATAATTCAATCTGGTTATAAAGACCAACATGCCTCTCAGAAACCCGTGATGACTCTCGGTAGCCAGACTACGTTTCTCCAAATACTCATGAATGTCCTCTCTGATAATCTTCTCCAATAGTTTACATTCTACAGACATACGACCCACTAGTCTATAATTCCAAGGAGTATCCCTATTATCTGTCTTGAAGAAAGGAATGACATTTGCCAACCTCCACTCTTCCAGTTCTACTTCCGTGGCCCGCGAAGACACAAATATCCTGTGCAAAAGCTCAGCAATTTCTTCGCTCACTTTCCCAATTCTCCTTGACTATATCCCTTCCGGCAACGGGAAATCTTCTGTCATAATTTTTTCCAAGTTTCCAGCGCATCTTCTATCTTAGCGTCGGCGTTTCCGAGCATATCTGCCTTCTGACGCTGTGTTCACATTCATCAATGTTTTCAGTGAGGAGCTTCACTGCCGCCTTCACTCCTCCACAATTTCACTATTTTTTTTTTTATTTCTGATCTGCCCACACTCTCTCTTGTCATCCTCGTGATACTCATTTACCTTAGTGCAACTCGTCAAGACATTCTCAAGTCCAATTCTACCTCTTATAATTCAATTTTTAAATTATTTTCTGTCTGCACCATGACTCGCTATAACACTACCCGATCCTTTCTTCCTAAAACTTAAATATCATTTTTTCAACGTTTAAGAGATGACTGAAGAAGTACACGGATGAGAGAGTGGGAGATGGATGGCCACGGTCTGGGTGCAGGTCGGCAGGAGTAGGCAGTTTAAATAATTCCCCACTGGCCTGACGGTCTGATGACCCAGTTTCTGTGAAGTAGTTTCCTCTGGCTGTCTTGCTCTATGTCCGGGTTCGGACTTTAGTGTCTCACAGCACCGGCCAAACTAGAAGTCGTTGAATCTGTTCTATCCCTCTGTCCTTGCACACGCCGAAGAATGGAGGCTGAGCAAACTGGATGGTTGTAGCATGAGAAGGTGGAAGCTTAGGAAATTGTTTATTCTGTATTCTCCAATTGCCTATGATGCGTTTGAAGTTTGACAAGTGTGAGCCCGGATATTTGCTTTGGCTTGGCTGCGCTTTTAGTTTGTGTAGTTTTGTATGTTTAATTTATTATTCATTTCAGAGGAAGACACGGATTCCACACCGGCCATGTGGATTCAGGGATAAGTGGATCGAAATATGAGCGTATCTACACCCGATGGGATAAAACCACGATTCGGAGGTAAACTGGCATTCGGACAAATTGGGATGTACTTGAATTGGGAATTTGGAATTGACTAGTTTCTTTACTAAGCACCAGAAGCTGCAGCCGAACAATTTGAAATGCTGGGATTAAGTTGTAGGACTCCATACGCAAATATTTCTTTGAAGTCATTGCGGCATCTGCCTTGCAATATGTAAATTGAAAATCGGTTTAGGTAACGTGGAGGTGCATTCAACAGCTCAACAATTTGCTTACGCCGTCAGCCCTAATTCCATAAATTAGCAACTGCCCTGTAATATGTAAATGACAGGTCAGCTTAGATATCGTGCTGCTGCAGTCAATATCACTGCGATTGCTTAAGTCGTCGGCCCTAATTCCATTAATTACCCAGCAGCTGCTGGGTCGTCAAATTAAATCGGTTATTTCCATCAGCACTATTTCTTGGAGCACTGTAACTGCAGACTCAAAATAGAGTTGCAAATTGTACCGAAGTGTCGACTCTGCTTACGAAGGACGGCTGTCCGCTGTCTTCCAGCCAGAATTCACTTTATCTACTACATCATCTGCCTTCTGTTAGTCAGCCAATTCTGAAACAATGCGGCCAGGTTTCTCCAGACCTCATGCCTCTTGACTTTCTGAATGAGTCTACTGTGGGGAACTGATCAAGCACCTGACCAAAATACGAGCGCCCACATCGACAGTTCTGATTCTACTGTTTGTTTTATTTTCACTTTTTCAGATAATTCAATCTGACTCACAAAGGACAACATTTTACTATGACTCTCCGGAGCCAGGCTACGTTTCTCCAAATACTTATAACGTTCTTCTTCAATAAGTTTCTCCAGTAATTTATCCACTACTGGTGGGTTTACTTAAGACTCACTGGTCTATCATTCCAAGAAGTATGCCTATTAACTTTCGTCTACAAATGAATAACATTTTCCACCTTCCAGTCATCCAGTTCTACATCCACTTCCGTGGCCAGTGACGACACAAGCATCCTGTCCAAAAGCACAGCAATATATTCGCTCGTCTTTCAAAATTACCTGGACTATATCCCTTCCGTTATCGGGGAATAACCTATCATAATGTTTTCCAAATTTCCAGCGCAACCTCTTTGAGAAAGTCCGCGTGATCTGGCGTATCTGCCTTTTTCCGCTGTGTTCCCGTTCATCAATGTATTCAGTGAGGAGCTTCACTGCCCCCTTGGACACCAGACACAGGCTTTCCTCGGATCTGCCCACACACTCTCCAGTCTCCTTCTGTCCTTCACAGTGCAACTCGCCAAGGCCTTCCGAAGTCGTCATCTAAATCTCCTAAGTCTATTTTAACTTTATTTCTTGTCTGCATTTTGACTCGCCATACCCCTTATCTGACCATTTCTTCCAAAATCTTAAGTATCTCTCTTTCTTCCTCTTGAATAGTCCCAATTTTCTTATCTCCAACGGTTACTTTACGCTATCATCCTTTCCCCGCCTCAAAGAGACAAGCCTATACTGAACCCCCTGTCAGTGTTCCCTCAACAATATCTGTTGCGCATTTCCCTGAGTACATCATTTCCCAAATTCCCTTCCCAAGTTCCTGCTGGGTAGCACCATAATTCGCTGATCCCCAAATAGATACATTGCATGCTCCCTGGTCCTATCCCTGTGCAAGGTAAATTTCGGGGACTTCTGCCCTACCGTTCTGAAATGCTGACCCGCGGACTGATCTGTCACCTGATCCGTTGCCTTACCAATATTGCATCCGTTATGTACTTCCGGCTAGTCTGAGTGTCTTCATATAGTTACGTGAATCCCTGCTGGACATAACTGAGAAATTATGTCATACCTAAACCTTTTCCCATGGGGGGGGGGGGGGTGCCAAAGAGTATTCGGGGAGTTTCAGTTGTCCTTGCCAATAACATGGCATAGGTCCAGGTTCCGATTCCCGATCGGATCCTCACCATTGCCTTTTTATAGTTAATCTGGTGGGTGGCTGGATTGATTATTCTCCAAATTGTAGCCTGTGTTTAAATGATCACCTCACAGTTTAATAATAAACGAACGTTCCATGTCCACCCCCCCCCCCCCCCGCCCACTTCTGCATCTGCAATACTTTCCCGGATTTGCCATTGCACTCCCTTTACTCTCTGCTACCCGACCGTGTCCATTTTGAAACGTCTAAAACACGGGAAGTCCTGCAGCCATTCCTGCACTTGTGACAGTCGAGTATCTGTGATAGTTTGGAACGTACTTCAAACAGTGTAACAATCACGTCAGCAGCATTGAACCTTTGTATCGCTACCTACCTGAACAGTATGAAGTAAGCAATCTACAGCGAAATCTGCAAATCCCGGATGACCGCGCATATGTTTGTTTGAATCTATGACATATTTGCAAACCTGTTCATTGTAAAACGGCTTTATTTGAAAACTCCGCTGAATGGCCATTAGAGGCGGGCGTTATCTACACAGATGGCCAATTAATGTAAACACATACATCATTCCATTCCTCTACTCTTCCCTGAATTTCCTCTGTGTCAGTGTATAGATACAAGTATTGGTGCACATACTGAGAACTTGCAACATGTTCGCAAATTGTTGCAGGATGTATATCGGGGAACTCAAATATCTGTTCTCGTAAAAATAATTTAGTATTCGCCATTTCAGGGAATGCACTACATAGGGCATCCAAAATAATATGAAATTAGCGGATATAGAAAACAACAAAATCATCAATTTTCTGCGTTTTTCCACCTCGGCATCTTTCTGATTGTCGCTGCTGTGCCGAAGTCTTCTGCGGACTCTATTTGCCACAAAGATATGCCTTCCGGTTAACCCGTTAAACACCAGGATTAAGCCGATTGGAAGCAATGGTGTTAATATACTCTCCATTAATTCGTATCCTCTCCACAAGGGTGAAGTAACGTATTCATCTCTGACGGTGCACCGCCACGGCGTGTTGTCAATGATGACGTAAGGATCAATGGCAAAGTAAAACGGGGCACATCTCGCGCAGCTCACTATAACCACGGTCACGATAACCACCGTTGCTGTTCTCTCGGTACAGTAACGCTCTCGCAGCTTTTGACAACATATTGCAATGAAACGATCGAAAGTAAAACTGACCGTAAACCAAACAGAACAGTCTGTCGATACAGTGACAAATATAACTGTCAGAGCGCATACAGGAGTGATGAGCAGAGATCTGGAATAAATGTAGATATTGTTGGTTTGATCCACTAAAGCGACAAATATAACCACCATCAGATCCGCTGTTGCCATTCAAACCAGGTAACGGGTGATGCATTTGGAGAGTCCGCATTTTCCCCGAGATAGGATCACAATCGCCGTTAAATTAACTGCAAGAAATTGGAAAAACAGAAATATTAATAGAATAGAAGTAGATATCGTTGGTCTGTCCGAGTTAGGCAACAGCAATAACCAGCATCAGATCGTATGTTGCCATTCCAAATCGCCTTGAAATTAACTGCAGGAAATTTGGAAATGAAATAGAAATATGGTCTGCAGCAATTCCCTGAATGCCCCCATTCTACCGATGGTCTGCAGGCTATGGTCTGTTTGGAAGTGGGAAGCGATACTCCAGTGAATGCAGTTTGGGCTGTTGCACTCCGGCTGGAGGACAGTGACTGAAGTGAGTGTCAGTGGATTGGCGACTTTCCGACAGTTTAGAGCGAGGTATCCCAGTTACACGACTCACGGACCGGTGAGCAGTCGATCGCTCCTGTAAACAACACCATTTCCGTTATCAGGAGTGCAATAGCTGAAGGGATGGTTTGTAGTAGTGACAAAGTGGAGTCAAGGAGATATAAAGGACGAGTACTCATTTACTGACTTACAGAAGAACAGACCTACGTGTCATTTAAATAGCTGCTACGTTTGTTTTTGATCGATCTGTCTGCACTGGTAGAGACTCGTGCCGAGAAAAGCAGAGACTTCAGAAAGCCTAGCGAGGAGAAATTATGAAACATTATCGGTACCAACTTAATTGACAAAAGAGGAAAACACTGCTATCAGAATATGAAAAATGAGAGTAAAACCATTAGATGCCTAAATACTCCATTCTGGAAACACGTTTCAGCCGATGGTAGAATCTGTGCTTAGTAGCAGAGTGAATACCGGCAGAAGAGTAACGATGGCACCATACATAAAGTAACCAGCTCCGGCTTCTTACCGGGGACACCAACCGCTACAAGTGTGGGATAGAAAATGCCCGCGATGTAGTAAATCGCCGGATATCCCATAATCCGTCAGAAGCAGCGTTCAGCTGTACAGAGCGTTTCAGCTGTTCAGATGGACTGATGATCGGTTTAGCAGTCTTTGATTGAGGAGAGAGCAATTACACTGAGGCTGTCACATTAGTGATAACCAACTGCACAGACACATTCGTTAAACTATTTTTCCACTGTTCCCGTGTCGTTAATTTGACTTCTCAAGGGTTATTGCAATCTATGTAATTTAAGACATAATATGATGTATATTTTCCATGTTATTTTCCCTGATACCTGACTTCAGGTGCTTATGTAGCATTTCTTTATATATATATCTGCGTTGCTTTTAAGGTAGGCATTCATCCTGAAGCCGATTTATTTTGTAACATCTGACGGATCACACGCGCTTCTGAGATTGAGGGAAATAATTTGTTCTGGCAGGTGAAATGGAGACACTTCTTTATTGAAGGGAATGTTAGCTCATCTTTTCTTCCGTTCGTTCGTTCCAGTCATTCCGGGCGGTCTGAGTGATGGAAATCACAACAACAGCTGACATGTGTTGCAACAAAATGGACTGCACATATTCCTGCAAACACTACAAAAGTTCCACAGAGATATTCCAGAGGCCTGTAAACAAAATGAGAGCGTCTTTTCGGGAAATCAGCCAGGGATGTGGATAATTTGAAGAACAATGTTTTCCAGGGCACAAATGGGCTGTTTGGTAGGAACATGACCTCTGACAGTGATTGACTTCACCACCCCATATCCGTGACGTGCCATGCAGTCTATTTAACTTTAATCTCAAAACTACCACAATTCTACATTATTTCTCCATCCATTCTCTGTTTAAACAAATGTAGCTAGTGATTTAACTCTTCGCAGGTTCCCCGGCTGTTCTTTTGTTTACCACAAAGTTATTTTTTTTCTCTCCCGATTTACTGGCGGGTATATTGCCTTTCTATCGTCACTATGAGTATGTGCAGAACAGCGGAAGTGTTCAAGCTCACCTGTCAATCACACTTCTTCCTGCTCCTGCAGTGCACCGCTCCGTGTCCGTTGGGATACTGGTAGCTGTGAGCGGGCCTCGGCTTATTGGAGAAAGTCTCTCCACTCTGTTTCTATTGACGGGCTCTTTCTAATGTGCGGCCTTTGGTTAACTCGCGAAATTATCACATCTGCCTTCATATTTATCCTTCCAAAGTGAATCACACCGTAACGTTCCGTGTTGAACTCCATCTGCAATTTCTGAGCGCTTCTCCGCGTCCGGTCACTGTTCTGTTGTCGTCTGTAACAGCCTTCTACACTATCCATACTTCTACCAACTTCCACATCACTGCAAATACTATAACCCACCTTTCCACTTCGTTATTCACATCATTTTAAAGCACAAAAATCTGGAGGTCTAAGAACAGATATCAACAGGATACTATTGCACCTGTATCCAGGGAGAAAAGGTTCTATCCACAACTATTCTCTGCCTTTCTGGGCGTCAGTCTTGAATCCACCAGCTTATCTTTCCAGCATACCAAGCCTTCTAACTTTCCAAAAAGTCTTACTGGTTAACCGAAAGATGACCATCACATCCTCTCAGAATTGAACCTCGCTCGTGAGACATGATCTGCCCCTCGCAAAGCCAAACTGATTCTCTGAAATAAGTTACTGCTTCTCCAAATTCACGTCAAACCTGTTTCTATTAATGTTGTCCAATCGTTTGCCCATCACTGAAGTAGGACTCACCGCTTCTCGCAGTCACGCGGGATTTCTCCCGAACACACAAGAGGACTTAACTATCCTAATGTTTATTTTTCCTTCAAAAGCGACAGTACATTCTCTCCCCTAACCTCGATAAGCTGTCACACATCGGCCTGTTCAACGCTCTCCTCACAAATATCCCTCTCGCTGGTGAATACTGAACTGATGTCTTCATTCATGACCTGCTCTTCTTCCCACGATTTCAGGGGCTTGTTTCATCTTCTATCACCGACTGTTCCTACAGTCATTCCAGTCATCTTTTTCTTCACATACAGCTAGAATGGCTTGGGGTTTTCCTTAAAGTTAGGGCAGACCTTCTGTAGACGTTTCTAGTTAACCAAATTCCATTCTTCCGTTTGTCCCCGGCTACTTTGTAAATCTACAGTCATATCTGATCCTTGCTTTCGAATCCTGAGGTCAACTTCCTAAAGATTCGTTCTTCCTCTTGACCAGATGTTTCATATCTCTTTCGATCCATGTTTCCATCACCCTACCACCCTTTCCCTGCTTGAATGGGGCAAACCTATCCAGAAACTTATGTTAGTGCAGTCCAAAATACATTCCCATACACATTGTGCATTTCCCAGGACATATCAGTTCCTGATTTATGCTTTGATGATGCAGCTTAATATCAGCATAATTCCACCTACACAGTTAATTATTTTGGGAGCTGACACAGAGCCGCCGGACGAGAGCCGGTAGTGTGATTGATTTGGATCCTGACACGAGGATTTGGGCAGAGCGTGGGGCAATGGGATGGGTATGGGGAATGACACGAGGCTGTGGGGACACAAGGGGGCATTCAGATTACTTTGTGACTGACATGGGCCTGTCTTATTTGTCTATGTAACCCTTTAAAGAACGGAGGGTGCTGGACCCCGTATAATTTGCCTACCGTTACAACCGATCGCAGACGGCACAAAATACACAACTCTTCACACCGTCCTTACACATCTGGAGAAGAAGGATGCTTATGTGAGAATGCTACGCTTGGACTACGCTGAACACTGCTATTCAGTGTTCAACACCATAATTCCCACCAGGCTCGACTTGAATCTCAGAGATCTCGTCCTTGGTCCTGTCTTTCCGATCGCCAGCAGGTTGTAAGAATGGGTTCCGTCACATCCAATTCTTTGACTTTCAACACAGGAGTCCCTCAGGGCCATACCTTGAGTCCCCTCCGTTACTCCCTGTGTACCCATGTCTATATCGCCACCCACAGCTCCAATCTGTTACATATGTTTGCCGAGGACACTACATTGATTGGCCTAATCTCAAAAAAATAACGAAGAGGCCTACAGGGAAGAAGTTAATCTCTCTGACACAATGGTGTCAAGTAAACAATGTTGAAAAAATGAAGGATTAAACGGGGAATGGAGACGGGCTAACCCCCATTGACATCAATGGTTCTGAGGTTGGCAGTGTAAATAACTTTAGGCTCCTTGGCATCCACATCACCGAGGACCTCAAGTGGTCTGTACATACCAGCCGTGAACTGAAAAAGGTACAACAACTCACTTAGAGATTGTAAGCAGTTTTAGGCCTCTGGTCTGAGAGAGGAGAGGTTATCACTTCAGTGAGGTTAACAGAGGGTTATGAAAATGATTCCAGTATTGAATAGTTTGCCAGATGAAGAGCATTTGATGGGTGATACAATTTAAATATATCTAATTCTCCCGATGGGCAGGATGTAGAGGGGATGTGTGCTATGCTGCGAGAGTCAAGTCCAGAGTAGACAGTTTCTGAATAGTGGGTCGTCACTTTGCAACGTTGATGAGATTAGCCAGAGATTGGCGACTCGGTGGAATTCGTTGCCATAGACAGGCGTAGAGGCCAAGGATTTGTACTTATTTAAGAAAGAGGTTGAATGATTCTTGACTGGTCAAGGCATGAAGGGATTGAGAGAGAAGGCTGGAGATTGGGGCTGAGAGGAAAATTGGATCGACCACGATGAAATGGCGCAGCAAACTCGATAACCTAACTCTGCTCCCACATCTTTTGGTTTTATGTTTCATCCCCATCTCTCAGTTGTATGGTATCTTGCTGACCTGTTTAATATTCTACCAGCTCAATTGCAACTTTCGTAAATTAGCTTTGCACTTATCGAGTCTAAAGTTCACGTTTACATTTTTAGAATATAGTTCTCCTATTTAATTAATTGTTCAATCTTTCATGAGGATGGGCTGATCGACTGTCTATACAGGATTTGTCAACCTATAATAATTATTATTACATTTTACTTGTTTCTTAGCTCAAGCTAGTATAACGAGATACAGCCATCTCGAAGCACATTCATTTCTCAGTTTGCTAGGAACTTGTCCGATCAGATCGCTGGGATGACTTTTATGGAGGGGCATGGGTGTTTCACTTGATCTTCCATAGTGACCTTTTCTTCATTTTTCTGGATTGTGCTCTTATTTAATTTTAGTGGTGTATATTTCGTATTATTTTTACACCTACCGGCATGTATTGCTGAATCATGGTTTCGTTAAGGAAAATATATCCTGAGCAGGTTTTTTAATTAAACCCCCACTCCAATCTCCCATTTTCACCGATTAATTACCTCCTTGTTATTCTTTCTCCCCTGCACCCTGCAGTTATAACTCTGACATCATCCGTTTAAAAAAAAAAAACAATAATTTAAGATTGACATGGAGGGAGTGAATATAGTCGCCGTTACTGATGAATGAATGTGCTTGGGAAGATGGAAGGCCTGGAAGCCTTCTCCTGGACCAGATGATGTCCACCCCAGGGTTCAGAAAGTGGTCGTTGAAAAGCTTATGGAGGCATTAGAGTCATAGAACACTATATCACAGGAAAATGCCATTCGGTCAGTTTAGTCTGTGCCAAGCCAATCTGCCTAGATCCGGCATCCTCCACCAGGACCATAGCCGTCCATTCCCTGGTGACCGACTTTGAGGATGACCCGAAAATATGCGCCGGACAGGAGTTGGGATGTTATGGTGATGTTGCTTAAGACTTTATTGAGGTCTATGTTGGAAGATTGTTGTGGTATGGCTCAACTACCTGCAGGGCAGATGTAACAAAGATTGAAAGGATACAGAAAATAAATATTACACGGCTATTGCCGGAATTGGAAACATAAGGGAAATTTCTCCACCCAGCAGGCCGTTAGAGTGTAGGCAGTGCTGCCAACTCAAATGGTAATTGAAATTACGATGTCAACGTTTAAGAGATGATTGAAGAAGAAGTAAACGAATGAGAGAGAGAGCTGGATGGCCACGGTCTGGGTTAAGGTCGGCAGGAGTAGGCAGTTTAAATAATTCCCCACTGGCCTGACGGTCTAAAGAGCCTGTTTCTGTGCAGTAGTTTCCTCTGGCTGTCTGACTGTATGTCTGGGTTAGGACTTTAGTGTCTCACAGCACCGGCCAATCTGTTAAGTGTTTGATACTGTTCTATCCCTGGGTCCTTGCACACACTGAAGAATGGAGTATGAGTAAACTGGATGGTTGTAGCATGAAAGGTGGAAGCTTAGGGAATTGTTTATTCTATATTCTCCAATTGCCTGTGATGCGTTTGAAGTTTGACAAGTGTGAGCCCGGATATTTGCTTTGGCTTCGCTGCGTTTTTAGTTTGTGTAGTTTTGTATTTTAACTTATTCATTTCAGAGGAAGACACGGTTTCCGCACCGGCCATGTGGATTCAGGGTTAAATGGTTCGAAATATGAGCGTATCTACACCCGATACGATAAATCCACGATTCGGAGGTAAACTGGCATTCGGATAAGTTGGGATGTACTTGAATTGGGAATTTGGAATTGGCTAGTTTCTTTACTAAGCACCAGAAGCTGCAGCTGAGCACTTTGAAATGCTGGAATGAAGTTGTAGGGCTCCATACGAAAATATTTCTTTGAAGTCATTGCAGCATCTGCCTTGAAATATGTAAATTGAAGATCAGTTTAGGTAACGTGGCGGTGCATTCAACAGCTCAGCAATTTGCTTACGCCGTCAGCCCTAATTCCATGAATTAGCAACTGCCCTGTAATATGTAAATGAGAGGTCGGCATAGATATCCCCGTGATTGCTTACGTCGTCGGCCCTAATTCCATTAATTACCCAGCAGCTGCTGGGTCGTCAAATTAAATCGGTTATTTCCCTCAGCACTATTTCTTGGAGCACTGTAAATGTAAACTCAAAATAGAGTTGCAAATTATACCGAAGTGTCGACTCTGCTTGCGGAATACAGCTGCCTGCTGTCTTCCAGCCAGAATTCACTTTACCTGCTACATCATCTGCGTTCTGTTAGTCAGCCAATTCTGAATCAATGCGGCAAGGTTTCTCCAGACCCCAGGCCTCCTGACTTTCTGAATGAGTCTACTGTGGGGAACTGATCAAGCACCTGACCAATATACGAGCGCCCACATCGACAGTTCTGATTCTACTGTTTTACATTTTCAGATAATTCAATCTGACTCACAAAGGACACAATGTTATGTTGACCCTCCGTAGCTAAGCTACGTTTCTCCAAATACTTATAACTTTCTTCTTCAATAAGCATCTCCAGTTATTTATCCACTACTGGTGGGTTTACTTAAGACTCACTGGTCTATAATTCCAAGAATTATATTAACTTCCGTCAACAAATGAATAACATTTTCCACTCTCCAGTCATCCAGTTCTACATCCACTTCCGTGGCCAGTGACAACACAAGTATCCTGACCGAAAGCTCAGCAATATCTTCGCTCGCCTTTCAAAATTACCTGGAATATATCCCTTCCGGTATCGGGGAATAACCTATCATAATGTTTTTCAAGTTTCCAGCGCATCCTCTTTCTCAAAGTCCGCATGATCTGGCGTATCTACCATTTTACGCTGTGTTCACGTTCATCAATGTATTCAGTGAGGAGCTTCACTGCCCCCTTGGACACCAGACACAGGCTTTCCTCTGATCTGCCCGCACACTCTCCAGTCTCTTTCTGTCCTTCACAGTGCAACTCGCCAAGGCCTTCCGAAGTCGTCATCTAAATCTCCTAAGTCCATTTTAATTTTTTTTCTTGTCTGCATTTTGACTCGGCATATCCCTTATCTGATACTTTCTTCCAAAATCATAAGTATCTCTCTTTCCTCCTCTTGAATAGTCCCAATTTTCTTAACTCCCACGGTTACTTTACGATATCATCCTCTCCCTGCCTCAAAGAGACAAGCCAATACTGAGCTCCATGTCAGTGTTCCCTCAACAATCTCCACACATCCGTTGCGCATTTCCCTGAGTACAAAATATTGGGAGTTCTGCTCTACCGTTCTGAAATGCTGACCCGCGGACAGATCTGTCACCTGATCCGTTGCCTTACCAATATTGCATCCGGTATGGACTGCCGGCTAGTCTGCGTGTCTTCATATCGTTACGTGAATCCCTGCTAGACGTAACTGAGAAATTATGCCATACCTAAAACTTTTCCCATGGGTGGGGTGCCAAAGAATATTCGGGGAGTTTCAGTTGTCCTTGCCAATAACATGGCATATGTCAGGTTCCGATTCCCGATCGGATCCTCACCATTGCCTTTTTATAGTTAATCTGGTGGGTGGCCGGATAGAATATACTCCAAATGGTGGCCTGTGTTTAAATGTTCACCTCACTGTTTATTAATAAACGAACGCTCCATGTCCAACCACCACGCCCACTTCTGCATCTGCAATACTCTCCCGGATTTGCCACTGCACTCCCTTTACACTCTGTTACCCGACACTGTCCATTTTGAAACGTCTAAAACACGGGAAGTCCTGCAGCCATTCCTGCACTTGTGACAGTCGAGTATCTGTGATAGTTTGGAACGTACTTCAAACAGTGTAACAATCACGCCAGCAGCATTGAACCTTTGTATCGCTACCTACCTGAACAGTATGAAGTAAGCAATCTACAGCGAAATCTGCAAATCCCGGATGACCGGACATATGATTGTTTGAATCTATGACATATTTGCAAACCTGTTCATTGTAAAACGGCTTTATTTGAAAACTCCGCTGAATGGCCATTAGAGGCGGGCGTTATCTACACAGATGGCCATTTAATGTAAACACATACGTCATTCCATTCCTCAACTCTTCCCTGAATTTCCTCTGTGTCAGTGTATAGATACAAGTATTGGTGCACATACTGAGAACTTGCAACATGTTCGCAAATTGTTGTAGGATGTATACCGGGGAACTCAAATATCTGTTCTCGTAAAAATAATTTTGTACTTGCCATTTCAGGGAATGGACGACATAGGGCATCCAAAATAATATGAAATTAGCTGATATAGAAAACAAAAAATCATCGATTTTCTGCGTTTTTCCACCTCGGCATCTTTCTGATTGCCGCTGCTGTGCCGAAGCCTTCTGCGGACTCTATTTGCCACAACGATATGTCTTCCGGTTAACCCGTTAAACACCAGGATTAAGCCGATTGGAAGCAATGGTGTTAATATACTCTCCATTAATTCGTATCCTCTCCACAAGGGTGAAGTAACGTATTCATCTCTGACGGTGCACCGCCACGGCGTGTTGTCAATGATGACGTAAGGATCAATGGCAAAGTAAAACGGGGCACATCTCGCGCAGCTCACTATAACCACGGTCACGATAACCATTGTTGCTGTTCTCTCGGTACAGTAACGCTCTCGCAGCTTTTGACAACATATTGCAATGAAACGATCGAAAGTAAAACTGACCGTAAACCAAACAGAACAGTCTGTCGATACAGTGACAAATATAACTGTCAGACCGCATACAGGAGTGATGAGCAGAGATCTGGAATAAATGTAGATATAGTTGGTCTGATCCACTAAAGCAAAAATGATAACCACCATCAGATCCGCTGTTGCCATTCCAACCAGGTAACGGGTGATGCATTTGGAGAGTCCGCATTTTCCCCGAGATAGGATCACAATCGCCGTTAAATTAACTGCAAGAAATTGGAAAAACAGAAATATTAATAGAATAGAAGTAGATATCGTTGGTCTGTCCGAGTTAGGCAACAGCAATAACCAACATCAGATCGGCTGCTGCCATTCCAAATCGCCTTGAAATTAACTGCAGGAAATTTGGAAATGAAATAGAAATATGGTCAGCAGCAATTCCCTTAATGCCCCCATTATACCGATGGTCTGCAGGCTATGGTCTGTTTGGAAGTGGGAAGCGACACTCCAGTGTGTGCAGTCTCGGCTGTTGCACTCCGGCTGGAGGACAGTGACGGATGTGAGTGTCAGTGGAGTGGCGACTTTCCGACAGTTTAGAGCGGGGTATCCGAGTTCCACGACTCACGTACCGGTGAGCAGTCGATCGCTCCTGTAAACAACGCCATTTCCGTTATTAGAGGTGAAATAGCTGAAGGGATTGTTGGTAGTAGTGACAAAGTGGAGTCAAGGAGATATAAAGGACGAGTACTCATTTACTGACTTACAGAAGAACAGACCTACGTGTCATTTAAATAGCTGCTACGTTTTTATATGATCGAACTGTCTGCACTGATTGAGACTCGTGCCTAGAAAAACAGAGACCACACCACTTCAGAAAGCCTAGCGAGGAGAAATTATGAAACATTATCGGTACCAACTTAACTGACAAAATAGGAAATCACTGCTATCAGAATATGAAAAATGAGAGTAAAACCATTAGATGCCTAAATACTCCATTCCGGAAACACGTTTCAGCCGATGGTAGAATCTGTGCTAAGTAGCAGTGTGAATACCGGCAGAAGAGTAACGATGGCACCATACATAAAGTAACCAGCTCCGGCTTCTTACCGGGGACACCAACAGCTACAAGTGTGGGATAGAAAATGCCCGCTATGTAGTAAATCGCCGGATATCCCATAATCCGTCAGAAGCATCGTTCAGCTGTACAGAACGTTTCAGCTGTTCAGATGGACTGATGATCGGTTTAGCAGCCTTTTATGGAGGAGAGAGCAATTTCACTGAGGCAATTAGGGTGGCTGTCACGTCAGTCAAATTAGTGATAACCAACTGCACAAACACATTCGTTAAACTATTTTTACTCACTGTTCCCGTGTCGTTAATTTGACCTCTCAAGGGTTATTGCAATCTATGTAATTTAAGACAAGTGTGATGTATATTTTCCATGTTATTTTCCTTGAAACCTGACTTCAAGTGTTGATGTAGCATTTATATATATATATGTCTTGCTTTTAAAGTAGGCATTCATCCTGAAGCCGATTTATTTTGTAACATCTGACGGATCACACGCGCTTCTGGAATTGAGGGAAGGAGTTTGTTCTGGCAGGTGAAATGGAGACACTTCTTTATTGAAGGGAATGTTAGCTCATCTTTTCTTCCGTTCGTTCGATCCCGTCATTCCGGGCGGTCTGAGTGATGGAATCGCAACAACAGCTGACATGTGTTACAACAAAATAGACTACACATATTCCTGCAAACACTACAAAAGTTCCACAGAGATATTCCAGACGCCTGTAATCAAAATGAGAGCGTCTCTTCGGGAAATCAGCCAGGGCTGTGGACAATTTGAAGAACAATGTTTTCCAGCGCACAAATATGCTGTTTGGTAGGAACATGACCTCTGACAGTGATTGACTTCACCACCCCATATCCGTGACGTGCCATGCAGTCTATTTAACTTTAATCTCAAAACTACCACAATTCTACATTATTTCTCCATCCATTCTCTGTTTAAACAAATGTAGCTAGTGATTTAACACTTCGCAGGTTCCCAGGCTGTTCTTTTGTTTACCACAAAGTTATTTTTTTTCTCTCCCGATTTGCTGGCGGGTATATTGCCTTTCTATCGTCACTATGAGTATGTGCAGAACAGCGGAAGTGTTCAAGCTCACCTGTTAATCACACTTCCTCCTGCTCCTGCAGTGCACCGCTCCGTGTCCGTTGGGATACTGGTAGCTGTGAGCGGGCCTCGGCTTATTGGAGAAAGTCTCTCCACTCTGTTTCTATTGACGGGCTCTTTCTAATGTGCGGCCTTTGGTTAACTCGCGAAATTATCACATCTGCCTTCATATTTATCCTTCCAAAGTGAATCAAACCGTAACGTTCCGGGTTGAACTCCATCTGCAATTTCTGAGCGCTTCTCCGCGTCCGGTCACTGTTCTGTTGTCGTCTGTGACAACCTTCTACACTATCCATACTTCTACCAACTTCCACATCACTGCCAATACTATAACCCACCTTTCCACTTCGTTATTCACATCATTTTAAAGCACAAAAATCTGGAGGTCTAAGAACAGATATCGACAGGATACTATTGCACCTGTATCCAGGGAGAAAAGGTTCTATCCACAACTATTCTCTGCCTTCCTGGGCGTCAGTCTTGAATCCACCAGCTTATCTTTCCAGCATACCAAGCCTTCTAACTTTCTAATAGGTCTTACCTGGTTAACCGAAAGATGACCATCATATCCTCTCAGAATTGAACCTCGCTCGTGAGACATGATCTGCCCCTCGCAAAGCCAAACTGATTCTCTGAAATAAGTTACTGCTTCTCCAAATTCACGTCAAACCTGTTTCTAATAACGTTGTTCAATAGTTTGCCCATCACTGAAGTAGGACTCACCGCTTCTCGCAGTCACGCGGCATTTCTCCCGAACACACAAGAGGACTTAACTAACTAATGTTTTTTTTTACTTCAAAAGCGACAGTACATTCTCGCTCCTAACCTCGATAAGCTGTCACACATCGGCCTGTTCAACGCTCTCCTCACAAATATCCCTCTCACTGGTGAATACTAAACTGATGTCTTCATTCATGACCTGCTTTTCTTCCCACGATTTCAGGGGTTTGTTTCATCTTCTATCACCGACTGGTCCTACAGTCATTCCAGTCATCTTGTTCTTCACATACAGCTAGAATGGCTTGGGGTTTTCCTTAAATTTAGGGCAGACCTTCTGTAGACGTTTCTAGTTAACCAAATTCCATTCTTCAGTTTATCCCCGGCTACTTTGTAAATCTACAGTCATATCTGATCCTTGCTTTCTAATCCTGAGGTCAACTTCCTAAAGATTCGTTCTTCCTCTTGACCAGATGTTTCATATCTCTTTCGATCCATGTTTCCATCACCCTTCCACCCTTTCCCTGCTTGAATGGGGCAAACCTATCCAGAAACTCATGTTAGTGCAGTCCAAAATACATCCCCATACACATTGTGCATTTCCCAGGTCATATCAGTTCCTGATTTATGCTTTAATAATGCAGCTTAATATCATCATAATTCCACCTACGCAGTTAATTATTTTGGGACCTGACACAGGGCTGCGGGACGAGAGCCGGTAGTGTGATTGATTTGGACCCTGACCCGACGATTTGGGCAGAGCTTGGGGCAATGGGATGGGTATGGGGAATGACACGAGGTTGTGGGGACACAACGGGGCATTCAGAGTACTTTGTGACTGACATGGGCCTGTCTTATTTGTCTATGTAACCCTTTAAAGAAAGGAGGGTGCTGAACCCCGTATAATTTGCCTACCGTTACAACCGATCGCAGACGGCACAAAAGACACAGCTCTTCACACCGTCCTTACACATCTGGAGAAGAAGGATGCTTATGTGAGAATGCTACGCTTGGACTACGCTGAACACTGCTATTCAGTGTTCAACACCATAATTCCCACCAGGCTCGACTTGAATCTCAGAGATCTCGTCCTTGGCCCTGTCTTTCAGATCGCCAGCAGGTTGTAAGAATGGGTTCCGTCACATCCACTTCTTTGACTTTCAACACAGGAGTCCCTCAGGGCCATACATTGAGTCCCCTCCGTTACTCCCTGTGTACCCATGACTATCTCGCCTCCCACTGCTCCAATCTATTAAATAAGTTTGAAGACGACACTACATTGATCTCAAAAGGATAACTAAGAGGCCTACAGGGAAGAAACTTAATCACTCTGACACAATGGTGTCAAGTAAACAATGTCGAAAAATTGAAGGAGCTGGTTGTGGATTAAACGGGGAATGGAGACGGGCTAACCCCCATTGACATCAATGGTTCTGAGGTTGGCAGTGTAAATAATTTTAAGTTCCTTGGCATCCACATCATCGAGGGCCTCAAGTGGTCTGTACATACCAGCCGTGAACTGGAAAAGGCACAACAACTCACTTAGAGATTGTAAGTAGTTTTGGGCCCCTGGTCTGAGAGAGGATAGGTTATCAATTCAGTGAGTTTAACAGAGGGTTATGAAAATGATTCCAGTAAAAAATATTTTGCCATATGAAGAGAATTTGATGGGTGATACAATTTAAATATATCTAATTCTCCCGATGAGCAGGATGTAGAGGGGATGTGCCCTATGCTGGGAGAGTCAAGTCCAGAGGAGTCAATTTCTGAATAGTGGGTCTTCACTTTGCAACGTTGATGAGATTAGCTAGAGATTGGCGACTCGGTGGAATTCGTTGCCACAGACAGGCGTAGAGGCCAAGACTCTGTACTTATTTAAGAAAGAGGTTGATAGATTTTTGACTGGTCAAGGCATGAAGGGATTGAGAGAGAAGGCTGGAGATTGGGGCTGAGAGGAAAATTGGATCGACCACGATGAAATGGCGCAGCAAACTCGATAACCTAACTCTGCTCCCACATCTTTTGGTTTTATGTTTCATCCCCATCTCTCAGTTGTATTGTATCTTGCTGACCTGTTTAATATTCTACCAGCTCAATTGCAACTTTCGTAAATTAGTTTTGCACTTATCGAGGCTAAAGTTCACATTTAAATTTTCAGAATATAGTTCTACTATTTAATTAATTCTTCAATCTTTCATGAGGATGGAGTGATCGACTGTCTATACAGGGTTTGTCAACCTATAATAATTATTATTATCTTTTACTTGTTTCTTAGCACAAGCTTGTATAACGAGATACAGCCATCTCGAAGCACATTCATTTCTCAGTTTGCTAGGAACTTGTCTGATCAGATCGCTGTGGTGTCTTTTATGGAGGGACATGGGTGGTTCACTTGATCTTCCATAGTGACCTTTTCTTCATTTTTCTGGATTGTGCTCTTATTTAAATTTAGTGGTGTATATTTCGTATTATTTTTACTCATACCGGCATGTATTGCTGAATCAGGGTTTCGTTAAGGAAAATATATCCTGAGCAGGTTTTTAATTACACCTCCACTCCAATCTCCCATATTCACCGATTAATTACCCCCTTGTTATTCTTTCTCCCCTGCAGTTATAACTCTGACATCATCCGTTTAAAAAAAAGCCAATAATTTAAGATTGACATGGAGGGAGTGAACATAGTCGCCGTTACTAATGAATGAATGTGCTTTGGAAGATGGAAGGCCTGGAAGCCTTCTCCTGGACCAGATGATGTCCACCCCAGGGTTCAGAAAGTGGTCGTCGAAAAGTTTATGGAGGCATTAGAGTCGTAGAACACTATATCACAGGAAAATGCCATTCGGCCAGTCTAGTCTGTGCCAAGCCAATCTGCCTAGTTCCAGCATCCTCCGCCAGGGCCATAGCCGTCCATTCCCTCCCATCCACATACCCATCCAAGCTTCTGTGAAATGTTGAAATCGACCCTGCCACCTACTCTGGCAGCCCAGTCCAGATTCTTACCGGTTCTGGGTGAAGAGGTTTCCCCTCATGTTTCTTTTAAAGAATGAGTAATGATCTTTCAAGAGTGTCTCGATTTTGGAATGTTTCTGGCGAACTGGGATGTTGCAAATATCATCCCACTCTTTAGGAATGAAGGAAGGCAGAAGAAAAGAAATTATAGAAAAGTTTGTCTGACCTCAAGAGTTGGATTCCATTTAGGATGATTTTTCGATGTACTTGGCGAAAGCAAAAGTCGGCCAAATTCAGCATTGTTTTCTTCCGGGTATATATTTTCTGACATTTTTTTTGGAATTATTTGACAAAATAGCAAGCAGAATAGACAAAAGAGAGGCGGTGGATGTTGTTCTCTAGGATATTCAGATGGATTTTAACGACGTGCTGCACATGAAGCAGCCTAACATGATCACAGCTTATGGCATTACAGGAAATTCACAAGCATAGATCGAAGATTGGTTTACTGGAAGGAGGCAAAGAGTTAGAACAATGCGAGCCTATTCTTTTTGCTACAGGTAACTACTGGCATTTCACTGGATTCGGTAATGAGATCGCTTCTGTTTATGTTATAATCAACGACTTGGATGACAGATCTGATGGATTGGTGACCGACTTTGAGGATGACCCGAAATATGTGCCGGACAGGCAGCTTAGAGCAAACTGGGTGTCTGCAGATGGGGTCTGACAGGTTTGCAGAGCAGGCAATGAAATAGCAGATGGAATACAGTGCAGGGACTGCCGTGTGCAGTCAGGTACTCAGGCTCACTTAGAATAATGGTGCATGAATATTATTCGCAAAACACTCCGATACCATTCAGGTTTCATTCTGTTACAAGCAGAAATTCTATTTTGATACAAGTAAACAACATTTCCACATCTGTGGCGAGGCGGCCTGACACCCCTTGCCATTTGTAAAACCCTTCCAACCCCTACATCACTCCGTGTTTCTGACAACCTCTCCAACCCCGACATCACTCCGTAATTCTGCCAACCTCTCCGACACCTGCAGCTCTCGGCATCTCTGCAAAACCCTCCATTATCCACCCTGGTGACAACAGACCCGAGAAAGACACCGTCCGTGGCAGATGGCAGGACTCGTAAAACACTGTGCTGGCTAGAAGAAACTACAGTCTGGTCAAGGACAGGGGATGCAGACAAACCAGTTCTCTCTGTTTCCCCCCATTTGATGGATTATGAACTGATTCTTGCTCTGGAATAATCTAATCAGTGCAACTGAATGTGGACACAGGAAGCATCAGGCAGAGATCTGCTAAACCTGAGACCATTCTCAAACAATTCGGCATTTGATATGTGAAGGGCGTGGACTCTGAGCTGAACTTGACTCTGGGACAATCTAAACTGAGCCATAATCCTGCGACCATTCTCAGAGGAGTAGTTACTTGTTATGTAAAATGCCAGGCCTACCAAACAAACAATCTGTAGTCTCGTTAGACTCTGTCTGGGTTGCTTCATTTAACTAGTTTGGACCAGTCAGAGATGAAAGACACAAACACACAAGGCTGGGATTGGCAGAGTTATGAAACAATGTTGGTTATAGCCATGTACAATGACCAGTAAGAAGGTGACCCAGGTAGGTCAGGTGGCATAGAACCAAGTGGTTGGATATCCAATAATTCATTTGATGAGGAACGGTATATGTGGGGACGTCACATGATGACGTAGGATCGAGACGTGTAAATCCAGTTCTCCCGTAAAAAAAAACAGTAAAATAACGTTTAATTGAAGAAAAGTTAGTAAATTCTTTCTCAAAAAATTACTTATAAACTACTCAGGATTATCTTTAGATATGTCTCCTGAACAGAAACAGAAGAAAACTAATACTTTGAAGACAGCAAGAGTCGGGAAGGTAAAAAGGGCCGAGCACTATGACGGAACCTCGTACTCAGGTTGGACTTCTTCTCGGCGAAGTACACTTCGCCTCCAGCGGTGCAGAACATGAAACTGGGGCAACAGCAACAGTCTCTAAGAAGAAGCAGCAGGAAGTGTACTTGCGTGATGAAGCGGGCATGCGCAAACAGGTGCAAACCAAACTACGTTCCAGCTGCGTTTGAAAGTGAAAGTGAATCGGAGGTAGAATCGGATTCTTTGAACAACACATGTGAGGAAAAGGAGGGAGAAGAAGAACAAGAAGTAATTAAAAGCGGAGGACTTCCTGGAGACATAATAGAAGCTCTGGTGCCAATAATATAAGTATTAAAAGCATTAAAATTAATAAAAACAGATATTAAAAATATGAAGATTACTTTGATAAGGTTGTGAAAATGCAGGAGAAAACGGATAAGAAAAATAAAAGCCTGGAAGAAATAACGAGAGACACCACTGATCGAATGGACAAGATGGAAAGTAATATCCTTGCCTGGACATCAGAAAAATAACGGTTGTTGGAAAAAGTGGATTTGCTTGACACAGTTTGAGACAGGTCAGGTAAGGCTGTTATAAAATCAATAGTGGTAAAATAAACTTTATCGTTGATGAAATATTTAAATTTTATTGATATATGGAGAAGTATTAACTCAATAGAAAGAGATTATTCATTTTATTCAAAGAGACATAAAACTTACTCAAGGGTAGATTTTTTTATTATTATCAACGAACTTTCAAGATAGAGTGAAACTTATGGTATATAAAGCGAGAATATAGTCATATCATTCCCATTTAATAATGACTATTATAATGATGGATAAGGAGGAACCGATTTACAGATGGAGATTTAACTCAATATTATTAAATCGTCAAGAATTTGTGATTTTATGGAAAAACAGATTCAGTTTTTTTTTAAATACAAGCTCATATTCAGTTGATGATAAGTTTGGACTATGGAAATCGATGAAAACATGTTTGAGGGGCCAGATAATAAGTTATACTACTAAACTTATGAAGGAATATATGGTAGAAACAGATCAATTAGAAAAAGTGATTACAAAATTAGAAAAATAATCTCAAATATATATGACAGAAGAAAAAACGAAGTCAACTTGTCAATAAGAAACTACAATATAATACACTCCAGACATACCGAACAGAAAATGCAATTATGAGAACTAAATAGAGATATTATGAATTACGTGAAAGATCACACAAGATTCTTGCTTGGCAGTTGAAAACAGAACAGGCTTTCAAAACGATAAATGCAATTAGAACAAGTGCAAATAAAATTACTTATAAACCTTTTGAAATTAATGAAACCTTTAAAAGTTTTTACTGTAAATGATATCAATCGGAATCACAAAATGATGTTGTTGAGATAGAAAGATTTCTATCACAAATAACTCTCCAAAAATTGAATTCGGAAGAGCAGAAGGGATTAGATATGCCTTTTACATTAAAAGAGGTCGAAGAAGCTCTCGGATCACTCCAGAGTAATAAATCTCCAGGAGAGGATGGTTTTCCGCCTGAATTTTGCAAAAATATTAAAGATTTATTAATCCCTCCTTTTATGAAGCTAATACATCAAGCGGAAAGAACACATAATTTTCCAGAATCTTTTTCGACAGCGATTTTTACAGTATTGCCAAAAAAAGATAGAGATGTTTGAAAACCAACATTATATAGGCCTATTTCTGCGTTGAACACGGACTATAAAATAATAGAAAAAAATATCTAATAGATTTTCTAAATATTTACCAAAATTAATACATATGGATCAAACAGAATTTATTAAAATAGACAATCGGCAGATAATGTAACTCGATAAATTAGCATAATTCATTTGGCACAGGAAACGGAGGAAATGGGCGTGGCAGTTGCTTTGGATGAAGAAAAGGCATTTGATAGATTGGGATGTGATTTTTTATTTAAGTTATTTGAAAAAAAAAGGTTCGGAATACCTTTTATAAATTGGATTAAGACCTTAAATACTAATCCCAAAGCTAAAGTAGTGACAAACGGCGAAATTTAAACACCATTTCAGTTAACAAGGTCAACTGGACTATGTTGTCCATTATCACCAGCTTTATTTGTATTGGCTATAGAACCATCAGCTGAAATAATTAGAACCGTCTCAGATATTATGGGTTTCAGGGTTACCCGGGAGGAATATAAGATTAATCTATCTGCTGATGATATTCTGATTTATCCAACAAACCCATTGCAGTCGCTACGTAAATTATCTTCTGGATTGGGAGAATATGGGAAAATATCAGGGTATAAAAGAAACAAGGATAAAAGTGAAATTTTTACCCCTTAATAAAGGAGATTATAGTCAATGTCGATTAGTAACTTAATTTAGATAGCCGATAAATGGTATAAAGTATTTAGAAGTATTAAGTATTAAAGTATTCAAAAGAGTTGATAACGATATAAACAATATATATAAATTAAATAATTTGCCATTATTGAAAAAAATTCAGGAAGACCTCGATAAATCCTGATACCAATAACATTAGTGGGTAGTGTCAATGCTGTAAAAATGAATATATTCCCTAGATAATAGTACTTATTCCAAACATTACCAATAGAACTGCCGCAGAAGTTTTTTTCAAGAGTTAAATAAATGTGTGAGGAAGTTTCTTTGGAAAGGTAAGATGTTAAGAACAACGTTAGAAAACTTGACATGGAAATTTTACCTAGGAGGGTTACATTTACCAAACTTTAAAATTATTATAAAACAAATCAACTTAGATTTATTGTAACTTATTTTGATGAAAACAAACTGGCATGGATTAGAATAGAGTTAGATAAAATAGGAGAAAATATACCAGAAGATTATATATATATATATATATATATGTAAATGGGAATCTAAATGGATACGGGATAATCATTTGATTGATTTCTGGAATAAGACAAATGTTGATGATGAGACAAAGAAATCTTTGTTAGCAAAGAGACTTATAATTCAGAATAGACTTATTCATTTCACAATGAATAACCAACTTTTATATAATTGGTTTCAAAAGGGGATTAAATCTATAGGCGATTGTTTTGAAGGAGGGAAATTGATGACATTTTGTTCAATTAAAGAATGAATATAAAATTCAAATAACACTCTCTTTTGTTATTTTCAATTAAGGGCTTATTTAAGAGATAAGCTGGGTCAAACAATGTTAATGCTGAAACATAATGAAATAGAAACGTTAATTTAAAATAGGAAAAATTAAATAAAAATCTTGTATATATAATTTGATTCAAAAACATAAACTTAAGCAAGGAAATCATCAGTCAAGTCAAAAATGGGAAATTGATTTTTTAATATAAAAGTTGATGAAACAAGCTGGTCAAGATTATGTCTTGATAGTATGGCAAATACAATAAATGTCCGATTTAGATTAGAACAATACAATTTTCTACATCAACTATATATTACACCAGAAAATATAAATAGATTAAATAAAAATTTATCTGATCAATGATTTGGATGGAATCAAGTAATTGGTACTTCTTTACATTCTACTTGGTCTTGTTTTAAAGTTCAACTTTCCTGGATAATTTTAAGACTTTTATTGGAACAAGTTATTGGAACACAACTTCAACATAACCCAATATTGTTTTAATAGGTGGTATTGAAGGGATAAAACCGAAACCTAAATTTAAAAAAATATCAAAAAGAACTTATAAAAATGGCATTGGCAGTAGCCAAAATGGCTATTGGAGTTACCTGGAAATCGGATTCATACTTAAGTATGGATAGTTGGATTAATGAAATTTTTATCTGATTCCACTTGAAAAAAATACTTATGATTTAAGAAATAAATATGACACATTTCTGAGACTTTGACACCCTTATTTAAAAATAAAAGATAGGATTATATATATATGTATGTGCCCCGAAGTTAAAATTATTTCTCATCTGGGGAAAGAAATCTATACATATATTAAAGCTATTTTGCATTCCATGGAGCATGTGGGGATCTTCCGATATCCAGACAGTTTTTCTTTGTTTATTCCTTCTTTTATTTCTTCTTTTTTTCAGATAGGGATGTTAAGGGAGGAGGAGTTAAGGGGAGGGGGAGGGCTGATATCATATTATTTTACTATTCTATTCATTCTATGTATCTATCTTAAAATTTGAATTAAAATATATATATAAAAAAGGAACAGTGTAAGACTCCGGATCTCCAAATATGCAGGGGTGATAATTCTCCAGCAGCCCGAGAACAACCAACGCTGATAAGCAGGACCCCACGGAAAAGTGAAGATCGGAATCACGATGAACACTTGACCGGCGTAGACTCCTTTTCAGGGTGTTAGTTTTTTCTTATTTCTTTATTGACTGTTTATGGAGTGTCAGCGGTTCTAGTAGGGTGCACGCAGGTAGATAGCAGATGAACCTACGTGCTTTTTAGTTGAAATAATCAATATTACTTGCCGGTAAATACAGATTCTCTGTACGTCACTGATCATTATTACAAGGACAGATCCTTGTAACAGTGACTTCCATCATTAACGTTTCCTACGAACAGGACACGCCCTCTGCACAGTGATACCATCGGGAAGGAGATACAGAGGCCTGATAACTCACTCTCAGCGCTTCAGGAACAGCTACTTCCCCTCTGCCACCTGCAACTCCGTGTTGTTTTCCTCTATATTTATTTATCCTGTATTTCATTGCAGTGCTACCGTAAAATAAGCAAATTTCACGACATATGCTTGTGGCACTAATTATGGTTCTGATTCGGTTTCAGAAGCAGAGGGGATGTGTCTAGGTGAACCTAAATTAGTTCAAAGAATTTCTGAACCTCGTGAGAGGAAGGGCTGCACTGTGCTGTAATTTTCCAGTGCACTTACTATTTAGGTCCAGTCGATTAATCATTTAAAGTTACGACGCCTTCATTTTTCAGACTACTCTCAATGCGCCTGATAGTATGACAAGAGAATTTAAGAACAACAGGCCATAAATGTTAGTACCGATTGTTGGATGAAATCGATAGTTTTGCTTGGAAGGGACTCGTCAAGTATTACGTAATAAGGATTTGTCCTCGGTGTTCAGACTACACTGGTCATGGGGTATGAAGTGAAGCATCTGGACAAACAGGAATATTAACGATAGTCAGTATGGGCTGGTGCGTAGTAGGTGATGTCAAACCAATCTTACGGAGATTTACGAGGAAGATACCAGGAATAGTGTTGCAAGCAAGGCCGTGGATCCCGTTTACACGGACGTCAGTCAGGAATTTTTAGGGTTCCGTATGGGTTAATGCTCGAGAATGTATTGTCGCTTTACTTTCACGATGTAGTAGTAAATTGGATTAGCCATTGACCATGTTGAACATGGGGAAGCTAGAGTGTGGTAATAGATGGTTGTCTCTCTGACTCGGAACCTGTGACGAATGGAGTGCTCCAAGGATCGTTGCTGTCTCCGTTGTTGTTTGTCATCAATACCAATGATCTAGATAATAATATCGTGAACTTGATCAGCAAATTGTCGATGCGGCAGATCGGATTTAAAGCAGCCAAATATTTAAATGTTGCACTATGGGAGGACCAGACAGGGTTGGTCTGACACAATGAGAAATAGGGCACCGAGGAGTACGATAGGACAAACGAATCTGGGAATGCACGTCGGAAATTCAATGGACGTTTCGGCACAGTTAGACAGGGTCGTAAAAATAGATTTCTGCACTTTAGCCTTCATGGACCATAGTACTGAATACAGGATTTGGGATGTTATGCTGATGTTGCTTAAGACTTTATTGAGGCCTAAATTGGAAAATTGTTGCAGTTTGGCTCAAATGAAGAAAAAAAAATCATTACACTACTATAGCCGGAATTGGATGTTGTGGATTAAAAGGAAATATTACATATGTTTTTCCCTAGCGGACTGAGGAGAGATTTAAGAGGCATACAACATTATGATGCGAATAGGGAGTGTAAATGCATGAGGGCTTTCTCCACTGATGTTGGGAGAGAATACAACGGGAGGTCATGGGTGAAGGTTGAAATGTGAAATGTTTAAGGAAAACATGTGGGGAATGTCTTCTTCGAGTGGGGTGTCAGTACGTAGACAGTGCTGCCAAAGCAAATGGTAATTGAGATTCCAATGTCAACATTTGAGAGATGATTGGCTAAGTACATGGATAAGAGGGGGATGGATGGCCTTGTTCCGGGTGCAGGTCGATGGGAGTAGGCAGCTTAAGTATTTCTTCACGGGCCTGATGGACAGAAGACCCTGTATCTATGCAATACTTTCCTGTGGCTGTCTGACTGTATGTCTGGGTTAGGACTTCAGTGGCTCAAAGCACCGACCAATCTGTAAAGTGTTTGATACTGTTCTACCCCTCTGTCCTTGAACACACTAAAGCATGGAGACTAAGTAAACTGGCTGGTTATAGCATGAGAAGATGGAAGCTTAGGTGATTGTTTAGTCTGTACTCTCCAATCGTCTGCGATGTTTTTCAAAAAAAAAGACAAGTGCGATCCCGGATATTTGCTATGCCTTCGCTGCGTTTTAGTTTGTGTATATTTGTATGTTTAGTTTATTATTGATTTTAGAGGGAGTCCCACATGTGGCCATGTGGATTCAGGGTTAAATGCATCGAAATATGACCGTATCTACACCTTATAGGATGAAACCACGATTCAAAGGTAAATTGGCATTAGGTAAAATTAATATGTACTTGAATTGGGAAGTTAGAATTGACTGGTTCCTTTACTAAGCACCAGGAGCTGCTGCTGAACACATTGAAATGTGAGTTTTAAGTAGCAGGGATCCATAGGGAAAGATTGTTTTGAAGTCATTGTAGCATCTGCTCTGTAATATATAAATTGAAGGTCAGTTTAGAAAACGAGGCGGTGCTGTCAATCCCTCAGCGATTGGCTTACGTCATCAGCTCTGATTCCATAAATTAGCAACTGCCCAGTAATATATAAATTGAAGGTCAGCTTAGGCATCGTGCTGGTGCAGTGAATATCTCAGCGATTTGCTTACGTCGTCAGAACAAATTCCATTAATTATACAGCTGCTGTTGGGTGGTGAGATTAAATCAGTGATTTCCCTCAAGCCTATTTTTTCGAGCACCGTAACTGCCCACCCGAAATAGAGTTGCAAAGTGTACCGAAACTTCGACCATCTTTGCGGAACACGGCTGCCCGCTGACTTCCAGCCAGAATTCACTCTATCGATAACATCATCTGCCTTCTGTTACAAAGCCAAATCTGATTCAACGCAGCCAGGTTTCCCTCGATCCCATGCCTCCTGACTTTCTGAGTGAGTCCACTGCGCGGAACTGATCAAACGCCTGACCAAAATTCACGCACTTACGTCGACTGTTTTGGATCCTCTGTTCGATTTATTTCACTTTTTAAAATAATACAATCTGAATCATAAAGAACAACATGCCATGTCGTCTCTCCGCAGCCAGGCTACGTTTGTTCAAATGCTCATACATTCCTTCTTCAAGAATCCTCTCCAGTAGATTACCCGCTACTGATGTAAGACTCCCTGGTCAGTAATTCCAAGAAGTAGCCTTATTATATTTCGTCAACAAATGAAAAACCTTTTCCAAACTCCAGTCATCTAGTTCTGCTTCTGTTTCCCTGGCCAGCGAAGAAAAGCTCAGCAATATCTTCGCATGCCTTCCAAAATTACCTGGACTATATCCTTTCCGCTATCGGGGAGTCATCTATCATAATGTTTTCCAAGATTCCAGCGCATCCTCTTTCTCAACGTCGGCATGATCTGGCGTATCTGCCTTTTTTCGCTGTGTTCACACTCATCAATGTATTCAGTAAGGAGCATCGCCGCCTCCTCGTAGTCCAGACATAGGTTTTCCTCTGATCTGCCCACACACTCTCCAGTCTCCTTCTGTGCTTCTCAGTGCATCCCGCCAAGGCCTTCCGAAGTCGTCATCTAAATCTTCCAAGTCCATTTTTAATTTTTTTCTTGTCTGCATTTTGACTCGGCATAACCCTTATCTGATCCTTTCTTCCAAAATCTCTCTTTCTTCCTCTTGAATAGTCCCAATTTTCTTGTCTCCCCCGGTTACTTTACGCTATCATCCTTTCCCTGCCTCAAAGAGACAAGCCTATACTGAACCCCCTGTCAGTGTTCCCTCAACAATCTCCACATATCTGTTGCGTACTTCCCGGAGTACATCATTTCCCAAATTCCCTTCCCAAGTTTCTGCCGGGTAGCACCATAATTCGGAAACCATCAATTAAATACATTCCATTCTCACTGGTCCTATCCCTGTGCAAGGTAAATGTCGGGAAGTTCTGCCCTATCGTTCTGAAATGCTGAACCGCGGAGAGATCTGTCACCTGACCCGTTTCCTTTTCTAATATTAGATCCGGTCCGGACTGTTGGCTCGTCTGCGAGTCTTCATAACGTGACGTGAATCCTTGCTGAACATGGGGCGGTGTTGCTAAAGTGTATTTGGATAGTTTCAGTTGCCCGGGCCAATAAAGGTGGCACATTTCCATGTTCCGATTCCCGATCGGTTCCTCACCTTTGCATTTTTATTGTTAATGTGCTGTCGGATGGATTCAATACTCCAGATGGTGTTGCATGTTTCAGTGTTGGTGTCACAGTCTATTAGCATACGAACGCACCACATTGTCCTCCCTTTCTCCATCTGCGATACTATCTCGGATTTGTCATCGCACTCCCTTTACACTCTGTTACCCGACACTGTCCATTTCGAAACGCCTAAAACACAGGAAGTCCTGCAGCCATTCCTGCCCTTGTGACAGTCGAGTGTCTGAAATAGTTTGAACGTACTTCAAACAATGTAACAATCACGTCAGCAGCATTGAACCTTTGTATCGCTACCTACCTGAACAGTATGAAGTAAGCAATCTTCTGCGAATTCTGCAAATCCCGGATGACCGGGCATACGATTGTTTAGATGTATCACATGTTTGCCAAACCTGTTCATTGTAAAACGGATTTATTTGAAAACTCCACAGAATTGCCATTAGACGCGGGCATCATCTACACAGATGGCCATTGAATGTAAACACATACGTCAATCCATTCCTCAGCTCTTCTCTGAATTTCCTCTGTGTCAGTGTATAGATACACGTATTGGAACACATGCAGAGAATCTGCAAAATGTTCCCAAATTGTTGTAGGATGTATACCGGGGAACTCAAATATCTGTCGTAGTAAAAGTAATTTTGTACTTGCCATTTCAGGGAATGGGCTTCATAGGCCATCCAAAATAATATGAAATTAGCTGATATAGAAAACAATAATATCATCGATTTTCTGCGTTTTTCCACCTCGGCATCTTTCTGATTGCCGCTGCTGTGCCGAAGCCTTCTGCGGACTCTGTTTGCTGCAATTATATGTCTTACAGTTAACCCGTTAAACACCAGTATTAAGCCGATTGCTGCTGACGTGATTGTTACATTGTTTGAAGTACGTTCAAACTATTTCAGACACTCGACTGTCACAAGGGCAGGAATGGCTGCAGGACTTCCTGTGTTTTAGACGTTTCGAAATGGACAGTGTCGGGTAACAGATTGGTAGCAATGGTGTTAAAATGCTGTCCAGTAATTCGTATCCTCTCCTCACGGGTAAAGTAACGTATTCATCTGTGACGGCGCAACGCCACGGTATGTTGTCAATCAAGACGCAAGGTTCAATGGCAAAGTAAAACGGGACACTTCTCCCATAGCCCACTATAACCACGGTCACCATAACCACCGCCGCTGTTCTCTCAGTGCAGTATCGTTCCCCGAGCTTCCGACGACATATTGCGATGAAACGATCGAAGGTAAAACTGACCGTAAACCAAACAGAACAGTCCCGCGTCGCCACCATCAATACTTGTGTCAGAGCGCATACAGGAGTGATGAGCAGGGATCTGGCATAAATGTAGATATTGTTGGTCTGTAGCAATAAACCGAAAACTATAACCACCATCAGATCCGCTGTTGCCATTCCAACCAGGTAACGGGTGATGCATTTGGAGAGTCCACATTTTTCCCGAGATAGTATCACAGTCGCCGTTAAATTAACTACAAGAAATTGGAAAAAAGAAATATAAATAGAATAAATGTAGATATTGTTGGTCTGATCCACTAAAGCAACAACAATCACCACAATCAGATCCGCTGTTGCCATTCCAACCATTTCTAGACAGAGGATCAAATCGCCGTTAAATTAACTGCAAGAAATATGGAAACAAAATAGAAATATGGTCAGCAGCAACTCCCTGAATCCCCCATTCTACCGATGCTATGCAGGCTATTGTCTTTTTGGAAGTTCAAAGCGGGAATCCAGTTTGTACAGTCTCCGTCGCTGCACTCCGGCTGGAGGACAATGACTGATGTGAGTGTCAGTGGATTGGCGACATTCCGACAGTTTAGAGTGAGGCATCCGAGTTCCACGATTCACTAATCCATGAGCGGTCGATCGCTGCTATAAACAACGCCATTTGTAATACATGTCAGCTGTCATTGTTCATTCCATCATTCACACCGCCCGGAATGACTGGAACAAACGAAAAAAAAAAGAATGAACTTATGTTCATTCTCTCCTATGTTCATACCTCTCCAGGGTGAGGTAGCTGAAGGGATTGCTTGTAGTGGTCACAAAGTGGAGAAAAGGAGATATAAAGCACGAGTTCTCATTTACTGACTTACAGAAGGACTGACCTACGTGCTATTTAAATAAGCTGCCACGTTTGTATAAGCTCGAAATGTCTGCACTGATAGAGACTCCGGCCTGGAAAAACAGAGACCAGCATCACTTCAGAAAGCCTAGCGAGGTGAAATTATGAAACAGTGAAAATATCGACACGAACTTAATTGACAAAAGAGGAAAACACGGCGATCAAAATATGAAATATACAAATAAAACCATTAGATGCCTAAATCCTCCTTTCCGGAAACACGTTTCAGCCGATGGTGGCATCTGTGCTTAGTAACAGTGCGGATACCGCAGCGCAGTAACGACGGCACCATACATAAAGTAACCAGCTCCGGCATCTTACCGGGGACAGCAACCGCTACCAGTGTGGGATAGAAAATGGCCGCGATGTCGTAAATCGCCGGATATCCCATATTCCGTCAGAAGCAGCTTTCAGTTGTACGGAGCGTTTGAACTGCTCTGATGGACTGGTGATCGGTTTAGCAGACATTTATTGAGGTGAGAACAATTCCACTGAGGCAATTAGTGTGACTATCACGTCACGGAGATTAGTGACAACCAACTGTACAAACACTTACGCTAAACTATTTTTTACTCACTGTCTCCGTGTCGTTAATTTGACATCAAGGTATATTGCAATATATGCATTTAAAATAAAGTATGATGCGAATTACCCATGCTATTTTCCATGATACCTGCCCTCAGGTATTTAAATGGGATATATTTTATATATCTGTGTTGGTTTTAAAGTAAGCGTTCGTCTTGAACACTTGATTTATTTTAGAATATTTGACGGAGCACATTCGCTTCCGAAACTGAGGGAAGGAGTTTGTTCTTGCGGGTGAAATTGAGAACAATTCTTTATTAAAGGGGAACATTTGTTCATTATTTTTTTTCGTTTGTTCCAGTCATTCTGGGCGGTGTGAATGATGGAATGAACAATGGCAGCTGAAATGTATTACAGAAACACTGCACTTATATTCTTCTAAACAACTTAAAAGATCCACAGCAATACCCAGAGACCTGTGATCAAAAATAGAATGTGTCTGTAAGAAATTAGCGAGGGCTGTGGACAGTTTGAAGAACAATGTTTTCCAGCGCACACATGGGCCGTTTGGCAGGAACCTGAGCTCTGCCAGTGAATGACTTGACCATCCCATACCCGTGACCTGTGATGCCATCAACGATAACTTCAACAATATTCTCAAACCAGCCACAATTCTACCAGTATTTCGTCATCCATTCTTTGAACAAAAGTAACAAGTAAAATCCGTGAACATTACTCAGGTTTTCAGGCTGTTCTATTATTTGCCACGAAGTTTTCTGTTTTTCTCCTGATTTGCTTTCAGGTGTATTGTCTTTCATACAAACATATCGGAATGTTCTTCAAAAGTTCTTGTACACCCACTTTTTTTTAACCTTGTCCTGTTGTTGCACATAAGCCCTTTAGGAACTGTCCTCCCAAACGTCAGGATCTCTCTTACTGCAGAAAATTAAAGTAAAATCTTCATTAAGGTCCTGTCTCACCTCCACCAACTCCAGCCGTATGTTTCATTTCTATCCCACACTGATCCTACTCTGACCCTAGTCATCCTATTCTTCACATACATCTAGAATGTCGTGGGGTTTCCTTAATCCTACTGTAGGCCTTCTGCAGAGGTGTCAAGTTCTCCTAATTCCATTCTCCAGTTCGTCCCTGGCAGCCTTGTAACTCTACAGCCGTGTCCGATCTTAGCTTTCTAAACCTGGTCAGTTTCTTTCTTTCTCTTGAATAGATAACTCACATCTCTGTAAAACATGTTTCCCTCACCTGGTCAGAACCCTATGCAAGTGCTGCCCTAAATACATCCTCATTTCCATTGTGCATTTTGCAGAGTGTGTCCGGTCCCGGTTTTAACACGGGGATTCCTGCCTGAGAGCATAATAATTACATTTAGCCGATTCATTAATTTGGAAACTTAGGGACTGTCGGAAGATTGCAGGACAGTGTGGTTAGTTTAGGGACTTGAAGTAGGTTCGTAGGAAGAGACCGGGGTAACGGGATTCGTTTGGGGACTGACATGAGGGTTTGGGGAGACAAGCGGGGCAGCGGTATTAATTTGTTGACTGATACAGGGCTGTGGGAAGACAGCGAGGCAGTAAGGTTTAGTTTAAGGTGTTACATACCTAACGTGTATCTTGTGACTGTCTTATGACCATGATGTCATTGAGTATCTGATGATGATGTAATGATCTTGTGATGGTGGGGTGATGTAATTTCTCGCCAGTGTGAGGTCACATAATGTAATTTTCCCGCCATTGAGAGGTCATGTGACGGCCTGTTTCAAAAGGTATATAACGGGAAAGCCCTGTCGTAACGCAAGTCCGTTCGTCATTTAATTCGGCAGTTGCACCGTTATGCTGCGTTTTCGTCTCATGAAGCAGTTTTTGTTCTGAAGTGGAGTTTTAATTTCTATCTTAAGTCTCAAAGGGTATTGCTTGCAGTTTCGCCACAACGTTGCCAGTTTTGGTCCAGTCGGAGAGTGAAGATTTATCAACTTGCGGGAACCCGAATGATTGAATAAAGTTGGTGTCGTCGCAGGTAAGACAGGATCGACCTTATTGAGTCCTCGTTCAGAAGATAGTAACCTGCATCCGAGATAACCCCTGCATTGTGAAAGCAGAAAGGGTTGGACACAGTGTTATGCGCAAAAGAGGAAGATCAGTTTATTTAAGCCGTTTTTATTTTCTTCGTTGTAAATCCTTCTGGCAAGGCATTTTCCAGCTGCGATCAGCAGTAACGTCACGTTGACGAGGAAATCGTTACATCAGGAAAGTCCTCATAATTGACTGTGTAAGTCATTTGAACTTTCGCATTTACGAATGTTAAGAACTGTGTTCGCATTTATCGCTTTAAAAATTGTGGTCGCTTTTATTGCTTTAGGAACTATTCCAGATGCCGTATAGTGGTTAACTTGGGGTTAAGTTAGTCGTTTGTTGTTGAGCTAAGTTTAAATAAATGTTTCTTCTTTATGAAAACCCTGTCTCAATTCTACATTCATTGTCGCCATGTCGTAACAATTGGGGACACTTGGGATATGTTTCGTTTTTTGTGCTTGAAGGCTTGTTTAATTAACGATCTGATTGAAGAAAGGAAATACCGGATTCTTTTGTTCGATTAATTTGTTGGTGGTGTTCGGCAGCAATGAAAACTGACGACTTTCTGCCATCGCCAAACCCGGAGTTTTTTTTTTAGCGAAGGGGAAAAAGAGTGATGTATAGACCATAAGAGAAAGGAGCAGAATTCGGCCATTCGGCCCATCGAGTCTGCTCTGCCATTTCATCATGAGCGGATCCATACTCCCATTTAGTGCCATTCCGCCGACTTCTCACCATCACCTTTGAAGCCCTGGCTTCTCAGATACCTATCAATTTCTGCTTAAATACTCTTCCATTGCCTCCCGAGGCAACAAATTCTATAGATTCACCACCCTCTGGCTAAAAAAATAAAAGAAAATCGCATCTCTCTTCTGAATGAGCACCCTGAAATCCTCAAGACATGTCCTCTCGTACTAGTCTACCCCACCATGGGATACAACCTTGCCACATCCACTCTATACCTTTCAAAATTCGAAGTGTTTCTATGAGCCCCCCCCCCCCCCAACCTCATTCTTCTAAATTCCAAGAAGCACAGTCCAAGAGCGGTAAATCGTTCCTCATATGTTAAACCTCTCATTCCCGGAATCATTCTAGCGAATCCACTCTGAACCCTGTCAATGTCAGCATATCCCTTCTTAAATAAGGAGCCAAAACTGCACACAGTGTTCCAAGTGAGATCTTGCCAGTGCCTTATAGAACATCAACATCACATCCCTGCTCCTATACTCTATTCCTCTAGAAAGGAATGCCAACATTGCATTCGCCTTCTTCACAACCGACTCAACCTGGAATTTCACATTAAGGGTTTCCTGCATGAGGACTCCCAAGTCCCGTTGCGTCTCAGAACTTTGAATTCTCTCCCCATATAAATAATAGTCTGCTCGATTAATTCTTCTACCAAAGTTCATCACCGTACACTTTACGACTTTGTAATTCATTTGATACTTTTTTGGCTCATTCCTCCAATCTATCTAAGTCTCTCTGCCGGCTCTTTGTTTCCTCAGCACAACCGGCCCCTCCACCTATATTTGTATCATCAGCAAACTTAGCCACAAAGCCATCTATTCCGTAATCCACATCGTTGACATACAACATAAAAAGAAGCGGCCCCAACACAGACCCCTGTGGAACACCACTGGTAACCGGCAGCATATTCTAATTAATTATTAGCCACTTGGGCTTTCATTACTTGGTAAAAAAAAAACATGTTTCTTCACTTACAGTTTGCAAAGCGAAGGTATGTTGTTAATAACAATGATTGATTGCATTGAAGCACGCTTGTGCCTTTCAGTAAATTATCTCATTGGATGCACATAGAACATAATTTTATTATAGAAGTTTTAGTTACAAATGATTCATCAATGACAAATCACTAGAATCCAAAATAAAGCAAATTATTCATTGCGTCATATTTATTGATAGGAAAAAAAATCACATGTAGGATTAACAAATTAAGAATGATAAATATGTAAAATGGCATTATACGTCAACTGTTTCTTACTAATTGGCCACTGACTTGTACACTAACTATGGGACTGATATAAATCTGCATATACAACATTTATGAGTGTTAACAGCAAGAATATTGACATACATTTATACTGAACGAAAAGACTGATGTGTGTGTTGTACATGGTGTACAGATATTTACATTGATTAGTTTTAATCGCTGCATTACTGTGGCACAGAATTTAGGAGCAGCAGCATGTGAAACAAGAACGTTTTCAATGCAAGTTCAACATGAAAGGAGTTTCTATTTCCAGCTAAACTGATATGGACAGTCTACAGTACCTTTATATGCAGCAAATGAGATTGGCCAAAAGTGGCATTGTAATTGATATGAGTAGACATTGCTTGCAATATTCTCACGCACATATTAATTGGGCAACACACCGCATGTTTAGTGGTGTGTTCATGCAGTGCTAAAATGGGATGCAGTTCTTTTATTTTACAATCAGGTTTTTTAGTGCACTGGAGGAAATATCAGTGCTGCTGTATTTTATCAGTGGAGTAAATGTTTTCCTGGCATTCACTGTTAATCCCTTATGATTCTGAATAGATTGATGGCTATGGTTCAAGATGCGTCGAGATATTGGCGCTGAGTGCATCTTATTTCGTGGGAGGCGACATGTCACCACCTCCTATAACTGTTCCCTGCACTTTGAATCGTGGCGTAACGAATCATATGTATGCAGGAGCTCAGAATGCGCAGCAACAGCACAGTTCCGAATGGCAACACGGCTGCTCGCACAATGAACGCTATTGGAAATATACAATCGGTGACAACACGCAGCACAAAATATATATCCGGAGCTCAGCTGCAGCAATGGTTTCGGCTCTATACCTCCGTATCTTTATGTCTCTCTTCATTTCTGAGATCCGAGAGTTTTTCTTTTTTTTGCGAGTTTTGATCGTGTATAATGCTGCAGACGTTGAGCAGGATAAAGCGGATAAATGCAATGAGTATATAAGGCAGAAACTCAACCACAGTCGTAGCGTGACTCCTCCTGGTAATCTGCTTGCTCCTGCAAAACGAGGAGTTGTAAGTCTTCTCGTGGTCGCTGAGCATAAAATACCAGAACATGTTCTCTGAGCAGAATGTTAAAGACCGTGAGTCTAAAATTAGAGATTCCACGCATGTTTATATTATCTGTGTGTCCCCTAAGAGGAACTGTGGTTTACGCTGTTCACTCGCTTCATGGGTCGATTTTGCAACAATGCACCTGTTCAACTGGTGTACTGGTATAAGTATTATCGCCGGTGTCACCAGCTTGTATCCCGAAACATATAATTCAGTGACCGGAAGCGTAAACATATACAGAGAGACATCGTCAATCTCACCTATCAATGTCCAACACTTTCAGCTATTTTCTGGGCGATCTTCACAGCAAATACTCAGCTGGCGTTTCTTATCTGAAACCGGAAGTCACATTCTCAGCATTACATTGTATGCTTCAATTCTACTCTGAAATAAAGAAGTTTACACGTGCAGCAACTTTCGATCGTGAAGCAACACAGTGGGCCGAGTTCTGGTGATGACAACAAATTTAATGCTGCCGACAGATTAGGTGAGTTACTGATACTGAATAGAATAACTTATCCCAATTCTGGTCAACATTTGCAATTACGTCATTCCATGGTTTGTTATCTATTTGGCTTTAAACACAAAATTAGAATAAGACGAAAATAATCACAAACAAGTAGTGTGTGTCCAAATGCCGTTTCTCACAGACAATCAAACCACCTGAGCCACAGTATGAGAATAATCCACTTACAAAATTCCCTAAATCCACTGGCCGGTTGGTGTTCAATGAAACATGATATTCCAACGATCAGATTTTCATCTTTCCAAATTTAAAAAAAGACATCTCCCGGCGTATCTTGATCTCATCGTCTCGTACAATTTTGCATATTTTCGGAACGCTTTCGTGAAGTATGCCTATCATTCCCTATTTCCCTATTATCGTCAGAATACCTAGCAGACACCGTGTGCTCTTGTCGTTGCCTAATTCGCAATATCCATACATAGTTTCCTGACTTCACGTTCCACCCTGACTGGTGTTTGTAGGCTATACATTTCTGATTATATCTCCTCTTCGGTAGCTCTTACTTTTCTGCTGAAGGTCTGAGGATCATGCCGAGCATAGACATTGAAAAGCAAGCAAGAGGACATCTGTTTAATATCAGTGGTATAACTGGAATACGAATGTAAGCTTTATTAGGCAAATGGCGATGCGTAATTAGAATGAAGTATCAGATATAGTCATTGACGCGGGTTAATCAACAAATTTAATAGACTTATATATAAGCACGCTTGGATAAATCTGTTCCCTTCACGGTAGAACTAGCTCGCTGTTCGACACATTTCAATGAGTTGGACTGAAGTGAGACTTCCAATATTGTGTTACTCGGTGATTGTATGAATCTTCATAGGTCCCTTCAAGAAGTATTCGCCCCATCCCTTGGAAGTGTTCCTGTTTTATTGTTTTACAGCCCTAAATCACGGGGGATTCTATTTTGCTTTTTTGACATAGGTCAACAGAAAAATATTGTTTCGTAACAACGTGAAAGCAGATCCCCACAAAGTGACCGCAATTAATTACAAATTAAAAAAAAAGAAACAAAAATGATTGATTGTATAAGTATTGACAACATTTAACATGACGCACCAGATCATTTACTGGTGCAGCCAGCTGTTTTTAGAAGTCACATAATTTGTTATATGGATATCAGATTGTGCAATCAAGCTGTTTTAATTGATTGTAGTAAAATTACAGATCTCTCTGAAAGGTCCAACTACTGTTGAATTAGTATCCTGGCAAAGCTTCTTCATGAAGACAAAATAACTCTCCAAACAACTCCGCAAGAAAAAGGTTATTGAAATGTAGAATTCAGAAGATGGATGCATTTTTTAATTGTTTTTCTTCTTGTTGTTGTTTTCAAGCCACTGTTGAAAAAAAAAAACTCGCATGAAATCTCGGATAAGTTTGTAGAAGGCATGTGGAAGACTGAAGTCAGCTGGAAGAAAGTCCTATGGTCTGATGAAATTTAGAGTTTTGGCCTTCAGGCTAAACTTTATGTTTGGCGTAGGTCAAACACCCCGCAATCATCGAAAACACACCGTCCCTACGTGAAGCATAGTGGTGGCTTCATCTTGCTGTCAGGATGCTTCCTTGCAGCAGGCCTAAAAAGGTTTGTGAAGGTCTAGGCAGAAATGAATGGAGCAACGTTCAGGGAAATTCTAATGGGAATCCTGATGCAGTCTGCAAAAAAAAAAAAATAAAAAAAAAATTGGGAGATTTATTTTGCAGCAAGAGAATGAACCAAACATAAAACCAAGACTGCAAAGGAATGGCTTAAAAACAGAAAATTTGATGTCCTGCATTGCCCAGATCAGAGTTCAGATCAGATTCCAATTGTGAATTTGTAGCTGGAGTTGAAAGGAGTTGCTCCCGCACAAAGTGCCACTCGCCAGACAATTATTATGGATAGCAATCTCGCTTCAATTCTAAGTATGCAAGTTACCAATAACTGATATTAGATGAAAGCACAGCTCCTGTCGACTTTTACGGTGTAAATTGAGTTCAGAAGAATCGGGGTAAACTATTTGAAATGTATTGAATGTATCGTGAAAGGATGTTATCGAACGTGGACAATCTAGGAAAATAGGACACAACCTTTGAATGGAACAGCATATGATTATATTAGAGAAGAGCAAGAAATGATTAGCTTAAGTCTGTGCATTTGTAAATATTATTAGCACAGGTGGCTGCCGAGACCACGCAGGCCTTGAAAGGTTTGTGATTAGAAAGAGCACAAATCATAATACAGTAGCCAGAGAATTGCTGATCAGAGAGAATTTAAGGTAGGTATGACTATTAGTCATACAGTTATGAAAAATCGCTTCCGCAGGTTAAACAATTCCCTCCTATATCTGACTGTAGAAGTAAGTAATCGATTAAAATTTTTTTGCTGTGAAAATGGTTCAATACATCTTAGCAGTGTTTATTTCAACTTCTCACAGTATAAGTCGTGAGGGTAGTTATCCTGTCTGGGACAGTGTTATTCGTTACATGTTTGCCATGGCAGCTGCAGATCTACTGGTCATAATCTTAGATATGATACTGAGGCAAGATTCCGTATACTTACATACCAGTAAAAGTTTTTTGGCGTTTAATCCGTGTGTGCATGTGTAACATCCACGCCGTTCTGTTCTACGTCACTGCAGACTGTGTGGTTCACTGTCGCTTTTACATTTGATCGATGTGTTATCATTTGTTGCCAGAGACTGAAAACAAAATATCGTACAGAAGGAAAAACTTTTTGCGTTCTGGCGACAATGAGTGTGCTGAGCTGTTTAAAGAATTTATTGTGGTACTTTTCGCTGTCCGGGATATACTCCATGTTCATTTTATCAGCTCTTTACGCCATGACACAGACTAAGTACAGGGAGCAGCTGGAGGAGGTGGTGTGATCTCCCTCACCCTCTTCGCAAAGTGCATTCTGTGTCAAGGTCTTGAAGTGTCACTGCTCCTTCTATCTTATCCGTTTCGGAATCCTACTCCCCCTGAATCATTGGGGTTCTTAATCCAGAGTAGTCTTTCCGTGATATCATCTGATGCTCTCCTCACGCAATCCCTGAGTCTGTTACCTCTCACCTCTCTGGAGATCCGTACACTTCACGTTATTCTTCGTGTTAACAACCTAAGACCTTTCACTGCGTCCCACCGTCTCCGAAGCACCACTAGCAGGAGCACGATAGCAACATCACCAATATCAGTGGGAACAGAGCATCCACAGAGACGACAACGTTACCACCCTAACAACACTGTGACGCCTACAATCAGCTGTGCATGTTGTGCATGCATGCTCTTGAGTGATAATAACAAATAACACGGTGTTATACACAAAAAAAAGTTATATAAGGTCACTCTCTCTCTCACTCTCTCTCTCCCTCTCTCTCTCTCTCTCTCTCTCTCTCTCTCTCTCTCTCTCTCTCTCTCTCTCTCTCTCGCTCTCTCTCTCTCTCTCTCTCTCTCTCTCTCTCTCTCTCTCTCTCTCTCTCCACGTTCATTTCATCCGTTCTGTCTGTCTGCCTTTCTGTCCCGTTTGCTCAATACTTCAGTGCAGAATGTATTTTCCAGCGAACACGCCCTCTGGAAAGTGGCACGATGGAACAGAGAGTGTTAGTTTTCGGGAACTGTATGAAATATGTTATGAACTCAGTACGTACAATGCAGAATTCAAGGATATTATGCAATTACAAATTGCTGGACTGAGAGAATGGGAGATAGCCATAGGATAAATCAAACGGGCACCAGTATTTTTTAAACACTGGTTATGTGAAAGTAGAAAAAAAGAGGTATTGGGAAGGGGATCTACAGGCCATACACACTGTTGTTAGCAAGGTGTTTTACGCACTTTTACATAGTACAGAGAAACGTAGAAAACCTACAGCGCAGTACAGGCCCTTCGGCCCACAAATCTGTGCCGAACATATCTCTATCTTGGAGCTAGCAAAGCTTTACTCATAGCCCTCAATTTTACTAAGCTCCATGTAGCCATCCAGGAGTCTATTAAAAGATCCGATTGTTTCCGCCTCCACCACCGCTGCTGGCAGCCCATTCCACAAACCCACAACACTTTGCATAAAAAATATTTACCCCTGACATCTGCTTTGTACATACTTCCAAGCACCTTAAAACTATGCCCTCTTGTGCTAGCTATTACAGACCTGGGGAAAACCTTTACAGACCTTTACAGACCTGGGGAAAACCACACGATAAATGGCACTCATCGTCTTATACACCTCTATCAGGTCACCTCTCACCCTCCGTCTCTCCATGGAGCAAAGGCCGAGTTCCCTCAACCTATTGTCAAGAGGCATGCTTCCCAATCTAGGCAACATCCTTGTAAATCTACTCGGCACCCTTTCTATGGTTTCCACGTCATTTCTGTAGTGAGGCGAGCAGAAATGAGCACAGTACACTAAGTGGGGTGTTACCAGGTTCCTATATAGCTGCACCATTACCTCCCGGCTGTTAAACTCAATGCCACGATTGATGAAGGCCAATGCACAGCATGCCTTCTTAACCACATGGTCATTCTGCGTATCAGCTTTGAGTGTACTATGGACATGGCCCCCAAAATTTCGTTTGTGAATCTAGATGCAACAGAGTGAGTGAGCGATGAAGGTTCGAAGCGCAGTCTCAGGAGAGTTTTAAATTGAATACTTTAAGATTAATTATTAATTTCTGACTATCAAAACACGGTAATTAGAAGGGACATACATCTAGTAGTTGAGAAGTCAGAAGCAATTTTGTTACTTGTAGCGTGGAGGCTGGAGACAGTAAAATATTCTCGCAAATGCACTGCGTGGAGATGAGTCCGAACTGCAATATTATGAACTTGCCATCCCCGCATTTGCCAAGCAGGATATTAACCAGGGTAGTGCGTTAATTATCTGTAAAGTATTTCACTCATATTCCTGGAACATATGATTTTTCCACACTTTATTCCCTCTTAAAGCATTCTATTGATAGGGAATCGACTGTCTGTGTTTCAAAACTGTTTCCTAAATCTGGGCGATATTTTCTCTCAAGCCATCTTAAAGTTATTCCCTCCTGTATAAGACTTTGCGCTGGTCGCTGTAGGTATCACGTGGGCAATCACAGAACTTCGATATCAACTATGCATGCCTATTATAATTGTCTTTACATCAATACGGTCACACGCAGGCAAGGAAAGTACAGAGAATGCAGTCAACCTTTATCCAACCAACCAACGGCCGATACAGTGACCACACCCTCCTTGGAAGACTTTATATTTATTGTTTGACAATTTTGGATCCCAGTGGATGTAATCTTGCTATTTTGTGTCATTAAACGCCCTTATTTATAGGGCTTTTAATTTTGTTGATTACCCCGCGTCAACGACTATTACTGAGACATCAATCTAATTACGCATCGATATTTACCTAATTAAGCTTACGTTCGGATGCCATTTATACCTCTGATATTAAACAGATGTCTTCTTGCTTGCTGTTCAAATGCTATGTTCATCAGGATCTTGCATTATTTGTCATGGCTCAAGCTCCCACGTTAAAAGCAGTGAATTTTCTGAAATAACGATGTGTCAATAAGGACCACAACAATAGGTAACATCTTGAACAACATTCCGACCACTATACGACAAGGATTCCCAGGTCCCCTCAAATCTCCTTCTGAAAATCTTGCCCTGCACACGAACTTCGGTCTTTTTCCATTCTCAGCTTGAATGCTTGCCTTTATTAGTTTATACTTCAATCGCAGGAATGCGATTCTGACTGGTTGTTCTGCAGAATCTTTTCATAATGTTCTGTCTGTCACATCTCCCGTCAAGCTCGGAAACGCTAGCTAAAGCAATCGACGTTTGCAGAAACCTTCTTTATAATAAGCACTCAGAATGCCTGCTTCCTGGCCTGTGCTTCTGGAAATGCACACGGCTTTCTAAGCGAGGCCGGACCAAAATTATTTTCAACTGTCCAATGACATCCTGTCACTTATACCCAATGCACGAAATGTTGAAGTGGAAGAACCTGCCTGCCTTCTTCAGCACTATATCCACGTAACGCCTACTCCAGTGACCTTTCGACTTGGACTCCAATATCGTTCTGTGCATCAATGTGGTTATGTATCCTACTAAACTTTCCCCTTGCAATTAGGCCAGAAACAGCAGACGTTCCAGCGGTAATCTCTCCGGAACATCAATAATCGCCGACGCCAAGCCAGAAGAACATCCTTCCGCCGCTGTCCACTCTCTTCGATGATCAAGACGTTTTCAATCAAACTTAAAATTCTCCGTGAATCTCGTGTCCATAATCATTTCGGAGCACCTAACAATGAGCGGCCTTCTCAAACGCTTTAACAAAATAAATGCTGTCATTTACTGTATAAAACCCACCAATCAGATCCGGGATCTCCTCCAAACTCTGAGTAGTTGTTTTATTTAACGCATGACATGTTCCGCTGGCCGGATACGGAATGTCGATAATTAGCATACCTTATAGAGACCATGATCTCCCTAAAATCTTCTCCGACCGCTTCATGTTACACATGGGAAACTCACCCGCCTCAATTTCTATGGATTATCCATGTTCTCCTTAAAAAAAAAACGGAATGACATTGGCTGCTTTTCATCCTGCCCGACCGATCCAGTGGCTAGAACGGATACAAAGTTCTTCCAAAAAGCCCTGACCCTTTCCTGTGATACTTCTCCAATTAACATTAGATCGACAATATTACGCTTCAGCGATTTTCCTGCGTTTGTCCAAGTCCATAGGCTTTTTCATTCTGTTGCTTGGATTTTCAGCATCTGCAGATTTCCGCTTCTCTGTCTTTATATTGTTGTTTTCGCTTTTTATTCAATTCTCGATTTCTGTTGAAATACGGGATCTATTTTAGTGTTTTCACTCAAAAAATATATCGGCCTAGACACTACTTATGCAATTCTGACGTGCTGAGTATCACGTGTCATAGAACACAGAGACAGGTTACGGCCCAACGTGTCAGCGTGTTTCAAGCTGTCATCGCCAGCTGGTCTCCGTTACCGACAGACTAAGCATATGCAGACTAAGATGTGACTGCTGGCAAACGTTCAGCAGAGAACTCGGAGCTGCCGAAGAGGAAATGTGATCTGAAATGTATAGCCTACAAACACCAGTCAGGGTGCAATGTGAAATCAGCAAACTCTGCATGGATATTGCGAATTAGACAACGAAAAGAACACTCTGTCATACGGGGGCAAAGGGAGTGGACCCAAAAGCAAGACACAGACACTGAACTACCAGGAACAGGACGAGGCGAGAGAAGGAAGCAAGGGAAGTGAAGAAGAAAGAACACTGGGCATGACAGTGGACCCTGACGAGACAAGGATTCCGGGCCTGGTCTTGGACTAGACGAGGATAGGGTTCCAAGACATGGAACTAAGGACTCGGAGAATCTGGGTCTTGACTCCGGCTCGAAGTCCAGAAGAGGCGAGGACTTGACGAGGTACAGAACAAGGACGAGGGACAGGATGGGACGACAGACTCCTGGACGGTACAATGGAAACTCAGCACAGGACGAGGGAATCCCAGCACCGGGCTGGGCAAGATACTCCCGTGCTGGGCGAGGCACATAGAGATGACGAGAACAAGGAGGCTACGGAGAGACAGGAACAATGAACACCAAGCTAGGACCCCTCCTAAGGTACAGGACGTAGGGCCGGGACTCTTAACACTGAACAAAGAACCGGGACCCCTCCTTGGACGTAGGGCCGGGACTCATTACAGAGAACACCAGACGAGACAGTTCCCAACGCTATGTAGTGGCAAGATGGCCGGACCTGTCTAGCGCAGGCGTGGACATGGACAGAGAGTTCCAGACAAGCGAGGCTCCAGAAAAGGGCGAAGCGAGGCGAGGCTCCAGGCAGTGGAGCAATGCAATGCAAGGCGAGGGTCCACACAGGACGGCAAGGCGAGGCGAGGCTGCAGACAGGAAGACAAGGCGAGGCGAGTCTCCAGACAGGAAGACAAGGCGAGGCGATGCTCCAGGCAGGAAGGCAAGGGGAGACGAGGCTGCAGGCAGGAAGACAAGGCAAGGCGAGTCTCCAGACAGGAAGGCAAGGCAAGGCGAGTCTCCAGACAGGAAGGCAAGGCGAGGCGAGTCTCCAGACAGGAAGGCAAGGCAAGGCGAGTCTCCAGACAGGAAAGCAAGGCGTGGCGAGTCTCCAGACAGGAAGGCAAGGCAAGGAGAGTCTCCAGACAGGAAAGCAATACAAGGCGAGTCTCCAGACAGGAAGGCAAAGCGAGGCGAGTCTCCAGACAGGAAGGCAATGCAAGGCGAGAGTCCAGGCAGGAAGGCAAGGCAAGGAGAGTCTCCAGACAGGAAGGCAAGGCGTGGCGAGTCTCCAGACAGGAAGGCAAGGCAAGGAGAGTCTCTAGACAGGAAAGCAATACAAGGCGAGTCTCCAGACAGGAAGGCAAAGCGAGGCGAGTCTCCAGACAGGAAGGCAATGCAAGGCGAGAGTCCAGGCAGGAAGGCAAGGCAAGGAGAGTCTCCAGACAGGAAGGCAAGGCAAGGAGAGTCTCCAGACAGGAAGGCAAGGCAAGGCGAGTCTCCAGACAGGAAGGCAATGCAAGGCGAGTCTCCAGACAGGAAGGCAATGCAAGGCGAGGTCCAGGCAGGAAGGCAAAGCGAGGCGAGTCTCCAGACAGGAAGATTCATTTCATTTACTGCATACGCATGTGCTTTATATGACCATATAGCAATTACAGCACTGAAACAGGCCATCTCGGCCCTTCTAGTCCGTGCTGAACGCTTACACTCACCTAGTCCCACTGGCCCGCACTCAGTCCATAATCTTCCTATCCATTCCTGTCCATATACCTATGCAATTTTACTTTAAATTACAATACCGAACCTGCCTCTGCCATACAAGATTGTGAAGGGGCTTCATCGGCTGGATGCGGGGAGAATGTTCCCAATGATGGGTGAAACTAGGACTAGGGGGCATAATCTTAAAATAATGGGATGCTGTTCCAGGACTGAGATGCGGTGAAATTTCTTCACTCAGTGGGTATGGGGCTGTGGATTTTGCAGCCCCAGAGAGCTGTGGATACTCAATAAATTCAAAACGGAGATAGACATTTTCCTGGATAAAAATGGCATTAGGGGATACGGTGAGCCAGCAGGTAAATGGACATGAGGCTAGGTTTAGATCAGCCATGTGATCTCTTGGGCCAGTTGGATTGGTGAGGAATTTTCCAGATTTTTTATCCTCAATTGGCAACTCGGTTGTTTTTCCCCGGGTGATCACATCGGTTTGGGCGAGACGAATAATAAAACAAAATGGGCGGCATGGTGCCCTGTTGGTTGGCACTGTTGTCTTGTGGGATTCGGTGAAAACTAGAGTTAAGATTGGATCAGCCATGATCTTGTTGAATGGCGGAGCAGGCTTGAGGGGCCGATTGGCCTACTCCTGCTCCTATCTCTTATGTTCTTATGTACATCTACTGGAAGCTCTTTCCACACAGCTACCACTATCTGAGTAAAGACATTCCTCTCGTGTTACCCTTAAGCTTTTGCCTCCTAACTCTCAAATCATGTCCTCTTGTTTGAATCTCCCCTACTCTCAAAGGAAAAACGCTATCCACGTCAACTCGATCTACTCCCCTCATAATTTTAAATACCTCTATCAAGTCCACCCTCAACCTTCTACGCTCCAAAGAATTAAGACCTAACTTGTTCAGCCTTTCCCTGTAACTCTGGAGCTGAATCCCATGTAACATTCTTGTAAATCTACTCTATACTCTCGCTATTTTGTTGACGTATTTCCTATAATTCGGTGGTCAGAACTGTACACAATACTCCAATTTCGGCCTTACAAATGTCTTGTACATTTTTAACTTTGCTTCCCAACTCCTATACTCAATGCTCTGTTTTATAAAGGGCAGCAAACCAAAAGCTTTCTTCACCACCCTATCCACATGAGATTCCACCTTCAGGGAATATGCACCATTATTCCTAGATCACTCTGTTGTACTGCATTCTTCAATGCCCTACCATATACCGTGTATGTCCTATTTGGAATATTCCTACCAGAATGTGGCACCTCATAATTATCAGCAATGTTCCACCTGCCATCGTTCAGCCCACTCTTCTAACCGGCCTAAATCTCTCTGCAAGCTTTGAAAACCTACTTCATTAACCACAACGCCACCTACCTCAGTATCATCTGCATACTTACTAATTCAATTTATCACCCCATCATCCAGATCATTAATGTGCATGGCAAACAACATTGGTCGCATTGAGTCCCTGAGGCACAACACTTGTCACCGGTCTCCAACCTGACAAAGAGGTATACACCACTACTCTCTGGATCTCCCATCTATCCACTGTCGAATCCTTTTCACTACTTCAATATTAATAACTAACGATTGAACCATCCTAACTAACCTTGTCAAAGGCCTTTCTGAAGTCCATAAAGACAACATCTCAAAGGAGAAACACCCCTCTTTGAGCCTTAGGTTTTATTTTCCTGATTTACCCTCGTCAACTTTTCTCGCAACCCCTTCAAAAAATTCAATAAGATTTTTCAAACTTGACCTTCCACGCACAAATCTATTCAAACTATTCCTAATCAGACCCTGTCTATCCAGATACTTATATATACCATCGCTGGGAATACTTTCCATTAAGTTAGCTACCACTGACGTCAAACTGACAAGCCCATAATTGTTAGCTTTACTCTTAGAACCCTTTTGAAACAATGGAACAACATGAGCAATACGCCAATCCTCCGGCACCATCCCCGTATGTAATGACATTTTAAATAATTATGTCAGAGACCCTGCTACCTCCATAACAACATCCCTAAATGTCCTCAGGAATATCCTGTCAGGACCCAGAGATTTATCCACTTTAATATTCCTCAAAAGCGCCAGTACATCGTCCTCTTTAATCGTTTTATTTTCCATAACTTCCCCACTTGTTTCCCTTACCTTACACTTTGGACTTTGACTGAATATTTATTATTATGTGAGTCTAGAGTTTATAGCCCAATAGTAGACAAGCCTTTATCATCGGCTCCCTTGATGAATTAAATACTTGAAAAGACAAGAAGGATGAAAAAAGGCAAGGGTTCAGTTAAAGACATACCCGGAAGGGTCCTGGAAGGCTGATGATTTGGCCATACCAGAATCAAGTTGGTTGATGAAATGGAATTCACATGTAGAAGTATGGCTGTCAGAGAAACCACCAAACTGTATACGTACATAGAGTTGGTCACGACATAGCGACAGGATCAGGATTTAGCAAAGGTACAAAGAGGAGAGGATTCTGAAGAGTACATGAGGTAACGAGGGATACAGGCACGGAATTAGATGGTGCTTAATAATGGTAGATTTCTGGTGGAAGAAACCAAATGATGTATTCTCTCTATGACATTTGTGGGCATCCAGGGCAGATAGACCAATGGAATCTGTGTTAACAGCCGAATTTGCGAGGATATTTACAACATTATTTTAAGAATTGTTTGTTTTGAGCCCAGTAATAACCCAGATGAATTGGCTATAGAGGTATTTTAAAATAAGCTCCGTAGAAGGAACATGTGTTATCTTCCAGGATCATTTTGTTGCATTGTCATCTCCATTCCCTGGAGGTCTAAATTAGTGGATGCTTTCATCAAGTGGAGAGAAGCTAACTCAAATATGTAATAAAAGCTGCAGACTTTACAGCCACGATTTTATTTGGAGAGTGTTTTTACCCATTGGCGATTGACAAGCACTCTAGACCAGTCATGGTACCCGCTGCCCAGTACTTGTGATACAAAATTTAGTGGAAGTGTTTGGGGTAAAGCACAGTTGGTATCCCTTATCGACCATAATACAGTGCAATTGCTAAATGGATGAGCATAACATTAATGACAATGTTAGTTAAAACGAAAGGGTTAAAATCCTTGTTTGGGCTAGATTTATCAGTAACCGAGAATGGTGGCATTGGAAAGGACAAATGCAAGCAGCAATTAATTGACTCTACTGAGGTGGCCCATTATGTTGCCGCACATAACAGGAGACAGAAGGATCAGCAGAGCAAAGTTTATTTCGAGGTGCAAACAAAACTGCTGGAGTTGGAAATAGGACAGAAGTTTATAATTTCTCTACATCAGCCAAGCCCCTTTACAGCTTTGCGATTTGTCGGAACATATAATATCGTGCACAGAGCCGGTCCATCAGTATATCGACTTCAGACCGCTCCGAACAAGTTGGGTTAGTATCATATTAACAAACTCAAACCCCTTGGAGATAGTGAATGTCCTGTAGTAGCTGAGTTCCAGAGAACACTGTCAATGGGATTCACTGGACCGAGATGAGACGACCCTCTTAGATCTATATTTCAGGTAATCGACGGTGACGTGGATGAAGGAGCAGTTGCTCCGGCAGTACGTCGAGCAACCACTTCCCGTTTGTTCGCCGAGGATAAGAACAGTTCACAACTTTGCACTCTCCCGAGCCAAGGCGGAGACAATGGAGGAGAGGAAACTGTGTGGACTAGTTTAAGGCACGGACACAGTGCACTAAACGAAACACCAGACCGATTTGTGTGAGGAAAGTCAGGAAGAGGAGTCAGTAGAACGTGAAATTCTAAGTTGCAAGGAGTACGGGATACAGAAGGAGATGATGAGAATTAATCTAAGTGCAGGAATTCACATTAAAAGGCATGGATGTGAGGGCGCACGTTAGGTTACTTCTAGTTTTCTGAAGGGATACAGGGTTTTTTATAGGTTATGATGGATAAGCGGGAATAGGGTTATAGGATGGCTAAAGAACGAAGAGTAAAGTGTAGGTTAGTGTGTGTGTGTGTGTGTGTGTGAGAGTGTATGTGTGTGTGTGTGTATGTGTGTGTGTGTGTGTGTCTGTCTGTGCGTGTGTCTGTGTGTGTGTGTGTGTGCGTGTGACTGTGTGTGTGTGTGTGTGTGTGTGTGTGTGTGTGTGTGTGTGTGTGTTGAAAATTGGAAGAGGAAAACTGATGTGAGAACGTGTTTGTTCCGTAGTGTTCTGGAAATAAAGTGGTGGATAATTGACTGATATGATTGGATTTCAACAAGGCGTTAAGGAAATCAATGGTAGGACCATTCATATCGTCAGAAGGTTTGGTATCCAGGGAAAGTTGGCTGGTGGATTCAGGAATGACGCCCACAGAAGGCAGAGGATAGTTGTGGACGGAGCGTTTTCTCCCTGGATGTTGGTGACAAGTGTCCTGCGGAGAATTATTCCTGAGATCCAAGGCTTTTCGTGTTTTTATTAATGGCTTGGATGAGGAGGTGGAAGAATGGTTTATTGTACTTTCAATGATTTGGAATTTCGTGAAATTATGGACAGTATAGTAGTTTGTCACAGATTACAACAGGACATTGACAGGACGCAGGGCAGCGCTGAAACAGATACAGATGGAATTCAACCCGGAAGGGAAAGAAGTGATTCATTTTGGAAGGATAAATTTGAAGCAGAGCTGAGGTAATGTTCCTGCCAAACGCCCCATGTGTGCGCTGGAAAACATTGTTCTTCAAACTGTCAACAGCCCTCGATAATCTACTGCGGACACGTTCCCCTTTTGATCAGAGGTCTCTGGACTATCACTGTGGATCGTTTAACCTGTTTGGAGGAATATGTGCGGTGCAGTTTATTGTAACACATGTCAACTGTCACTGTGATTTACATCACACAAACCGCCCGAAATGACTGGACGAACTAAAGAAAATAATTAACGAATGTTCTCCGTTAATAAAGAAGTGTTCTCCAGTCCCCCTGCCAGAACAATCTCCTTCCCTCAAATTCAGAAGCGAATGTGCTCCGTCAAATATTACAAAGTAACTAGACTTCAAGATGAATACTACATTAAAAGTAACAGAGTTATTTAAAAAAAAAAATCTAGTTAAATAGCTGAAGCCATGTACCATGGAAAATAACGTGGAAAATTCGCATAGTATTTTATTTGAAGTAAATAGATTGCAATATCCCTTGAGGAGTCATATTCATGACGGAAGCAGTGAGTAAAAATAGTTTAATGTAAGTGTTTGTGCACTTACTGGTGATTAATGTCCCTGACGTGATAGCCACGTTAATTACCTCAGGGAATTGTTCTCACCTCAATAAAAGTCTTCTAAACCGATCACTAGTCCACCTGAGCAGTTCCCTACAGCTGAACTCTGCTTCTGACGGAAGATGGGCTATCCGGCGATTTACTACATCGCGAGCATTTTCTACCCCACACTTGTAGCGGTTGGTATCCCAGGTAAGATGCCGGAGCTGGTTACGTTATGCATGGTGCCTTCCTCTTGCTGTTACTCTGCTGCGGTATCCGCACTGTTACAAAGCACAGAAACTACCATCAGCTGAATAGTGTTTCCGGAATAGAGTTTTCAAGCACCTGATTGCTTTATTTTCATTTTCGTAATTTGATCGAAGTCGTTTTTTTCTTTTGTCAATAACGTTCGTACCGATATTGAAATTGTTTCATAATTTCAGCTCGCTAGGCTTTCTGAAGTCAAGCTGGTCTATGCTTTTCAAGGTCCGATTTTCTATCAGTGTATAACTTTGACCTTATAACAACGTGGCAGCTTAGTTAAATGGCGGTCCAGTCTCTTTTCGATACGGAGATCTGTTCTTATATAAGTCAGTAAATGATAAACTGTGTGTTGTATCTTTACATTTCACTTTGTCACCGCTGCAAAGAATCCCTTCAACTGTTTCACCCCAAATAATGGAAATGGGGTTGTTTACGATCTTCCGTTGGCCGGTACGTGTGTATTGGAACTCGGATGCCTAACTTAAAACTGCGGAATGTCACCAATCCACTGGCACTCACATTCGTAATTGTCCTACAGCCGGTGTGCAGCGACGGAGGCCGCACACACAGATCTTCTGCTTTCCATTTCCAAACAAATCATACCCTTCATAGCATCGGTAAAATGGGGGCATTGAGTGAGATGACCGTACTTCTAATTTGTTTAAACATTTCCTGCAGTTAATTTAACGGCGATCGTGATCCTATCTCGGGGAAAGTGCGGACTCTCGAAATGCATCACCCGTTACCTGGTTGGAATGGCAACAGCGGATCTGATGGTGGTTATCATTGTTGCTTTAGTAGAACAGACCAACAATATCTACATGTATTCCAGATCCCTGCTCATCACTCCTGTATGCGCTCTGACACTTGTATTCGGGATGGTAGCAATGGACTGTTCTGTTTGGTTTACGGTCAGTTTTACGTTCGATCGTTTCATTGCAATCTGCTGTCGAAATCTCCGGGAACGATATTGCACTGAGAGAACAGCAACGGTGGTTATTGTGACCGTGGTTATAGTGAGCTGCGGGAGAAGTGCCCCGGTTTACTTTGTCCTTGAACCTTACGTCATCATTGACAACACGCCGTGGCGGTGCATCGGCTCATATGAATACGCTACTTCACCCGTGTGGAGAGGATACGAATTACTGGAGAGTATTTTAACACCATTGCTCCCAATCGGATTAATTCTAGTGTTTAACGGGTTAACCGTAAGACATATTGTTGTGGCAAATAGAGTCCGCAGAAGGCTTCGGCACAGCAGCGACATTCAGAAAGATGCCGAGGTGGAAAAACGCAGAAAATCGATGATTTTGTTGTTTTCAATATCAGCTAATTTCATATTATTTTGGATGCCCTATGTAACCCATTCTCTAAAATGGCAAACGCAAAACTATTTTTACCTGGACAGATATTTCAGTTTCCCCGTATACATCCTGCAACAATTTGGGTACATGCTGCAGCTTCTGAGCATGTGCACCAATACTTGTATCTATACACTGACACAGAGGAAATTCAGAGAAGAGCTGAGGAATGGAATGAAGTATGTGTTTACATTAAATGGCCATCTGCGTAGATAACGCCCGCCTCTAATGGCCACTTAGCGGAGTTATCAAATAAAGTCGTTTTGCAACGAACTGGGTTGATTCTATTCATTCAAACAACCATATGCCTGGTCATCCTGGAATTGCAGAATTGGCGGAAGATTACAGACTTCATACATTCAGGTAGGTAGCGATACAAACGTTCAATGCTGCTGGCGTGATTTTTACATTGGTTGAAGAGTGTTCCGAAATATCACAGACACTCGACTGTCACGAGGGCAGGAATGGCTTCAGGAATTTCCGTGTTTTAGATGTTTCAGAATGGACAGGGTCGGGTAGCAGAGTGTAAAGGGAGTGCGATGGGAAACCAGGGGTAGTATCGCAGCTGCAGAAAGGTAGAAGAAAGTGGAGCGTTTGCTTAGTAATAGACTGTGAGACTAACACAGAAACATACAGGATGCGATCACCCCATTGGAAGAATTCTATGCAACCGCCAACCACACAAACCAAATAAATGCAATGGGAACGGTAAAGAGTCGATCGGGAAGCGGATATTGGACATCGGCCATTTTATTGGCACGGGTAACTGAAACTTCCACAGTATACTTTGGCACCTCTCCGGAGTAAAAGGTCTAGGTATGGCATAATTTCTCAGTTGAGTCCAGGAAGGATTCATGTCACTATATGAAGACAGGCGGATTAGCGAACAGTCCATACAGGATATAACGTTAGAAAAGGAAACGCATCAGGTGACGGATCTCCCGGTGGGACAGCATTTCAGAGCAATAAGGCAGATCTACCATCTATTTACCTTGCTCATGGATAGGACCAGGGAGCATGGAGGGTGTTTAATTGGAATTTTGCGAATTATGGGGCTTCCTGTCATGAACCTGGGAACGTACTTTGAGAAACGATGTACTCAGAGAAATGCGCAATATCTGTGGAGATTGTTTAGGGAGCACTGACATGGGGTTCGGTAGGTGTTTATCTCATTGACACCGGGCAAGGATGATAGCATAAATTAACACTGGGTGACAGTAAAGCTGTAACAACTCGTCAAGTGGAAGAAAGAAATGTACTTAAGTTTTAGGGAGAAAGGGTCAGGTAGGGTTATGGAATAGAACCCATAACCACGGAAGTAGAACTAGAAGATTAAAAGGTGGCAAATGTTACTCATTTGTTGAAGCAAGATAATATGGATACTTGTTGGAAGTATAGACCAGTGAGTCTTTCATCAGTAGTGGGTAAACAATTGTAGGGGATAATTGAAGAAAGTATTTATGAGTAATTGGAGAAACGTGGTATGACTACGGATAATCAACATGTCTCTTTGAGAAGTATATTTTCCTATAAGAGCCCGACTGAATTATTTGTAAAAGTGAAAATAAAACAAAGATATGAAACTGAATGGTCGATGTAGGTGTATAAACTCAGAGAGTCAGGGTGCATCGGATCTAGGTAATCCTGTGTTAAGTACGCACCAATTTATCCCAACACCTGCGAATCGTGATTTTATCGTATCGGATTATCGGATAATATCGTATCGGATAATCTCGATCGATTTAACCTTGAATTCACATGACCAGTGTGAAATCCGTGTCTCCTTCTGAAAATAATAATAAATGAAATATACAAAACGACACAAACTAAAAACACAGCAAAACAAAAGAATCACAAACTTGCATAGAGCCATTTATGGCCGTTATCTTTCTCTTTCTCTTTCAATTGAACTCACTTATGTCCAAACCCCGTGCTGTATTTTAAATCTGCAATGCATTCACATTTTCAAAATGTCGCAGAAAATGACATGCTTCTATTTGATCAATCGTTAACAAATATCTGTAATTGCAAGCATACAACATTTAATAAAGCCTTTCGACTCCAAGACGGAGAAAGACGCAGGAAGTAACGCACCGTCCACGAGTTAATATTCAACACAAATAAAATATGACGTCCCCACAACTCCAAGCCTCCAAAGACTTCCAGAATTTCTGACCAAGGATAGGATTCGGATTAATTATCACCGCTGAAGCAACAGATCTGTTTTCTGTACTGGGACCTCTGTCACACCCACCTCCAACACGGAAGTGCTGTCTTTACAGCCTTATCTGTAGCGTGATGCGCCCTTCATCATCTCACATCTGCTCCTGCATCTTCTGATGCTATAACCATCCATTTTATTCAGTTTCCATGCTTCAGTGTGTGCAAGGACAGAGGGAGCGAACAGTATCAACGACTCTCCAGATTGGTCTAGGTTGATCGGTGCTGTGAGACACTAAAGTTCTAACTCAGACAGACAGTCAGACAGCCACATGAAACCACTGCACAGAAACAGCGTCTTCAGCCCGTCAGGCCCCTAAGGAATCATTTAAACTGCCTTCACCCATCGACCTGCACCCGGACCATGGCCATTCACGTCCCTTTCAACCATGTACTCATCTAATCATCTCTTAAAACTTGACATCGGAATCTCAGAACTCAATTGCGCTGGCAGCATGGTCTACGCTGTGGCGACCATCTGGGTGAAGAGGTTCCCCTCATGTTTCCCTTAAGCATTTCAAATGCCACCTGTTTTGTAACCCTAGGGTTCATATTTTCTGTGGACAATCAATTTAAATACTCAGGAATTCTCAGTCTCAGGAGAATGAGACTGGCTTTTGGACACTGTTAATGAGAGAGAGGGGAATGCGTCCAGTGCAGATGACAAAGTGAGAGAGAGAGAAAGAGAGAGCGCGAGAGAGAGAGAGAGAGAGAGAGAGAGAGAGAGAGAGAGAGAGAGAGAGAGAGAGAGAGAGAGAGAGAGAGAGAGAGAGAGAGAGAGAGAGAGAGAGAGAGAGAGGGGGGATACTTACTGCTACGGTTCTTCAGCTGACTATTTATCTTTCCTCCAAGAACACTTTGCCTGCTTGTTGAGATTCTTGCAGAGACGGCAGGGAAGAGCCGGGTTGATGGTTTGCCGAGCCGGTGTCCAGCATGGGGAATAAGAAGCAGGTCTGTTGAGTCACAGACAGACACACCAGGGAACACAGAATCTGCTTAGTTGGTGGAGCTCTTGGAGGATCGATTCGGAGGAATCGACGAGTGGCTCACAGTGTGTGAAGATGCGGCCGGTGGGGAAATGTTTGTGTGTCCCCCCTCGCCTGGGTGACGGATCCAACACTGTAGGACGGACGTACGTATCCTGGCCACATTCAGACAGACAGACAGAAATACTTCATTGATCCCGAGGGAAATTGGCTTTCGTTACAGTCGCACCAACCAAGAATAGTGTAGAAATATAGCAGCATAAAATACATAATTAATTAATTAATAATAAGTGAATAATGCCAAGTGGAAATAAGTCCAGGACCAGTCTGTTGGCTCAGGGTGTCTGACACTCTGGGGGAGGAGTTGTAAAGTTTGATGGCCACAGGCAGGATAGACTTCCTATGACGCTCCGTGTTGCATCTCGGTGGAATGAGTCTCTGGCTGAATGTACTCCTGCGCCTAACCAGTACATTATGGAGTGGATGGGAGACCTGGTCTAAGATGGCATCTTCTTTTCAGACACACCGTCAGGACTTCAGAAGACAGCTGGAAGATCGACGGCAACGGCATCACCTCTCAACTCTCTCTCTCTCCAACGATACTCAAACAACTACCTCGAACTGAACTGAACTTTCCTCATCTGTCCCACTCTGGTCTACTGCAGTTTTCAATGCCCTACCATTTAGCACGTATGTCATAAGGGGACCAGCCACCACACTCGTACCCAGGACCACTTATAATCCAGCCCAGTATAAGAATAAGATGCCTGTGTTTAAGCCCAATTGAATTAACGGACAGCAGGAAAACCAGGAGTCCGGAGTCAACGGAATAGACCGTGAACCGTTTAGCGGTCTTCATGGACTGGACTATGAAAGACATACTCTCACAAAAAACTTCGAGACTAACAATGTTATGATCACTTGTTCCTAAAGGCTGAAAAACATACGTACTCATAGTTCTATCCTGATTGTTAAGGAATATCATATCTAGACTGGATTCTTCTCGAGTTAGTGCATGAACATTTTGGATTAAAAAACAAGAATTTAACGTTTTGATTAATTCACTTTCCTCTAATCGATTAGTCACTGTCTTCTCCCACTCAGTATGTCGGAAAATAATGTCACCCATAATTTCACATCCTCACAATTTGTTTATTTTCAAATATTCCGATGGCGAAATACGTTACGAGGAATTGTCCTCATGATGTAGACCACGCTGGTTATGGAGGTATGAATGAACATAAATATCGTAAATAACTACGATTAAGAAGTGGATGATACTCCACAGGAAAATGTGAC